>NC_090380.1:97372759-97673895 GCF_036365525.1 Heterodontus francisci | reverse complement strand
AATGATGTGAGGGTGCTGGAAAAAGAAGCACATTTCTTTTGGACTATGAACATAAAGCAGGCCATTTAGCCCAGCTGTTCCCTGCTAGTGGTTATGCTACTCGTGCGTCTTCCCATCCATTCCCATTTAATCCTGCCTACTACTATCAGCATCACCTTCCATTTCTTTCACTCTTACCTACCTTTGCCTTAAAGCAACACTGAGGATGGAGAACGGTGTGGCTGCACTCCCACCTCACCAGTTGTGTACACAGCAAGAGCATTCACATTTGTGCTACCACTGGACACGGCATGCTTGTTTCTTTTAGTGCTCAGTCTCTTCTTGCTGAATGTTCCCCAAGTGCTTGACCGCTTTGGACGCCCTCTGTGCTTGACAGGCAGCAGCTGGCAATTGCGGAGTCTCACAAGGCTCTGCATGGTTGTTTCAAAGGCGGATGGGGAAACAGGTGGCTGTGTGTCTATGTGCACTGCTCGGATGGGTGCAGGAACAGGTGGCTGTGTGTCCATGTGCACTGCTCGGATGGGTGCAGGAACAGATGGCTGTGTGTCCATGTGCACTGCTCGGATGGGTGCAGGAACAGGTGGCTGTGTGTCCATGTGCACTGCTCGGATGGGTGCAGGAACAGGTGGCTGTGTGTCCATGTGCACTGCTCGGATGGGTGCAGGAACAGGTGGCTGTGTGTCCATGTGCACTGCTCGGATGGGTGCAGGAACAGGTGTCTGTGTAACTGAACAGCAAGGAGAGGGTACCGCAGGTGGGGGAAGAGGAGCTTTGAACAGGCAGGTGTATGTATGGTCCATCAGATCATTAGGCCAGGGGGTGAAATGCTCAGGATCCAGGGATTGTGGCACGTGACTGATGTCCAGCACGTGGCCACCTCCATCCGAAGGTGCTTCCGGGCAATTGTTGGGCAAATTAATTGGCTCCATCTCATCAGCCAGTCCTTGCTGCCAGCGGAGAGTCTGTCGCCGCAGCCAGTCCAGTTTCCTCATGAATGATGGCGTTCCACTCTGCAGAACGGCCTGTTGTAGCTGGTACCATTGATCTGAAAGCAAGCGGTATTTTTCCTTGTAGCTGAGGGGCCTTGGCTGTTCCTTTGTAATCACAATGGCAGCAGCCATGCCTGTCGTCGTTGGTGTCTGAGATGCACGCCAGCGGCAGTTGGGGGCAAGCCTGTCCAAAGGCAGACCCAGATGCCTCTGCACAACAATAGCATGCGAAACATAACATGGCACATCACAGGATGTGCCTGCAGACCATGCTACCTGTTGAAACATCTCAAGTTTTCTGCTGAAGTCGTCATAACTCTCGAACTCCTGGGTTGTGAAGGTGGCAAGGAACTGCTCTGTGGAATCTACTGACGTTGCCATGATCGAAGTTTGAAGTTCAGGAAGGCTATTAAGGGACCACACGGGAAACATGAGATGAGATAAGAAACACAGAATGCACTCCATTGAAACGTTACAAAAACGAAAGTGACCGTTCAGATGGTAGGTTGTTCGCTGGACTGCAGCACATGTACTGCCTGCACACAGCAACTCACAACAGGGACTGGAGCACATGCAGTGCCCCAGACAATGGAAATGTTTTCAAAGCAACTTACAACGGCAGAGCAACTTACCTTGGAACAATCTCCTCTGTCTAATAAAAATGAAGCAAATCTCCAAAACGACTAAATAATTCAGATAAAATGCGAGAAAATGCCCGACGAAACCTCTCCTCCTTCCACTTTCAAAAACTCGTGCCGAAGCTTTGACGCATGCGCGAATATCCGAAGATTGACGCATGCGCAGAGATCAACCTGGCGCGTTGTCCGAGGAAGACGATGTAACGCGATGACGTCATTTGCGCATGCGCAAAGCGGTCCTGGCAAGCCGGACCGCAGCGCATGCGCAGAGAGCAGGAGACCGTCTGCGCATGTGCACACCGTGGCGCAGCCTGATGACGTCAGCGCTGCCAAGCGTTGTCATGAATCACTTTGTAAAGTTTAATTGTTCCCAAGGTCGTGAAAGGTCTATATAAATGCAAGTCTTTCTTTATAAGAAAAGTTAGGGACACTGTGGCCATGTAAAATCTACCCAAATGGGGGCAGGGGGCATTTTAATCCGCAAAAACGGGTGGGTTTGGGTCAGTTGGGAAGTTACAAAATCTGAAACAAGATCCTCGAACCCACCTGCTTCCGGTTTTAACAGAGGCAGGATTGGGATGAGGGGGCTGACGGGGAATGACCAATCCGCTTTCAGGAGGTGGGTCAGTCATTGAAACATTTTAAGGAGGCTGCGGGCCACTTTTTCTTTTGCCACTGACTTTATGTTTAGTCCGTGCTTGCCAGATTTAACGAGCATCGGAAACTCAATAGCTTGATGGAGGCAGAAGAGCTGGATCTGTAATGTAAGTGCTTTGCAACACTGCTTCTGGGTCACAAGCTGCAGGAGTGCTTCCACTCCACTCTGTGCCCAACAGACGTACCTTGTAAATCACCCCGCGATTGAGACCACCAACCCCCCCCCCATCTCCACTGCCCTGCGATCTCTCCCCCTACCACAACCTCACTCCTCCCGACCACTGTCATTCTCCCCCGAGCATCATCTTGTTCTCCTAACTACCATCTCACTCCCTCTGTGATCTCCATCTACCCCATCCCCCCCACCCCCCCACCGTTTCTGGACCCCATCCCTACCCGATCATAACTTCTCTCTGCCTCCTGACCTGCTATGTCTTTCTGCCTCAGAGTTTCCCACCTGACAGTCAGCCAGCCTCTCAATCGGGCTGTCTGTCAGGCGGGAAACCAGGAGAATACATTTAAAATATACAAATTACAAGACCTTCAGGAAACCCATTCGTAACTGCTCCCTCTGTGGGATCGGAATTCCTGCCCCGCAACCGGACTTTAAAACTGGACTTTGTGGAGTATGGGGAAGAAACCCCAACCTCCACGGACAATAGTACTGTGAATGAGAGCCAAACCTCAACACAAAACACACAGAGGCAGGCTGCATTCCAATGGGTCAATTTCAAACATTCCAACATCACAGTAGAACTGATACTGTTAAAGGACTGGAATTCGGGACATTATCATAACAGTGACACAGGATAACTGCCATCATGTTAAGTAATTGGAGAGGCCATTGTTACAACTACCCGGCCCCAGACCACAGCATTCACTCCTGTCAAGACAGGAGAGAAACCTTTGTCGTATATATCAGCTCTGGAGCCTGGAATACCTCACCTTGGTGGAGTTCATTGTTCTTGGTCATGGAAATAACATCAGCACTAAGTGGATCTGTCTGGACCAGGCAGGTAACAGAAGAAAGAGATTAAAAGGTGCTAAGTGCTGACTATCCAGCAGGATGGCTTCAGGAGATGTGTTTATGATATTTTGATAAGGATCATCATAAAAAGGACAAGATCGAAGGGTCTAGCACTGTAGTCGAGAAGGAGGGTCAGGAACGGTCAACCGGGTTCGTGGACTTACAAATTCTCACCGGAAGGACTAGCCGCGTGGAGGATTGTAAGTTGTCAGCCAAATCCAAGGGGTATTTGGGGTTGACAGTTTAAAGCTATTTTAAATGTAACAGTTAAATCTTGGGAGGGTTTAGGGTTTTGAATTAAGTGAGTTTGAGGCAGAAATGTAGGGTTTTGGCTGTGGTTTTCCGGAAAAGGTTTATTTTATAAGTCGTGATGACTTGTGTGTTTGGGTGGGAGCCGAGGTTAAATCGTGGAGGGATTTAAATCGGAATAACCAATCAAGGTGTCGTGTGGGGTCCTTTAAATTAGTTTAGAGGTCTTTGTATCAGGGTGTTAGGAGGGTTTTAATAATCAAGTTTGTGGTTCAGCCCAACCCTGTGTCTGTGCAATTTGTCCTTTATAAAATCCTGAAGTCAAGAACCATCAGTAAGGGGGGAAACAGGAGCGGGAACCTTTTACACCTCCCAGCTCCGTATACACAGCCCTGTAAATATCAAGGCCAATGTGCTGCATAATGCTTGCTCAGGGACTTCATTGCCATTTTCTTGTCTCCTATGTTCTTAAATGATGCTCTGAATATGAGTTTACTTGAACAACAAACACAACTTTTATTAGATAATATCTTGAATGTAGTAAAGCATTTCAAGGTGCTTACAGGAGTGTTATCTAAAAAAAAATTGATAGCGATCCACATAAGGAGATATTAGGGCTGATGACCAAACATTTGGTCAAACTGGTAGGTTTTAAGGAGTGTCTTAAAGGAGGAAAGTGAGATAGAGACATTTAGGGAGGGAATTCCAGAGCTTAGGGTCTTGGCAGCTGAAGGCACAGTCACCAATCATGGAGAAATTAAAATTGGGGATCTGTAAAAGGCCAGAATTGGATGAGTGCAGAGATCACACAATCCATTATGGAGTACTGGATAGAATTAGGGAGCCATATATATCTTAATTTACAGTTCTACCAGATTGTTTAAACCTTATACATTTAATTTTCTACAAGAACACATTCCTCTACAGGCTTAAAATTTAGCACATGTTCAGAAAATGCAACTAGTACCAATAATGATCTAGATGGCCATGGAGGAATGCATGCTGTTTTTTCCCTCTTGTAACACAGATTCTATCTTCAGATTTCTTAAAGTTCTTGGCATTCTGTTTCGCTTATGTTTAGATATATGGGCGGCACAGTGGCGCAGTGGTTAGCACCGCAGCCTCACAGCTCCAGCGACCCGGGTTCAATTCTGGGTACTGCCTGTGTGGAGTTTGCAAGTTCTCCCTGTGTCTGCGTGGGTTTTCTCCGGGTGCTCCGGTTTCCTCCCACAAACGAAAAGACTTGTAGGTTGGTAGGTAAATTGGCCATTATAAATTGCCCCGAGTATAGGTAGGTGGTAGGGAAATATAAAGACAGGTGGGAATGCGGTAGGAATATGGGATTAGTGTAGGATAAGTATATATGGGTGGTTGATGGTCGGCACAGACTCGGTGGGCCGAAGGGCCTGTTTCAGTGCTGTATCTCTAAACTAAACTAAACTAAAATATGGTGCTACACCACCATCCTGTGGTCATGATGAATATAGCAGCTCTTTCGACTGGAACATAAATTGTGATCACATTGGCACAAGCAATAAAAGTGATAATAAAATTAGGCAGACACCAGTCTCACTTGTCGACATTTGCCGATGATGTGTGTATGACCTTTTTCTGTCCACCATTTTTTAACACCGCTGTTAACCTACTAACTTAACATACTTTAACATATCCTTAGAATAGTGGATAGGAGAATTTCATATTAACGCGGTAAATGTTTGTATGCTCGTGCTGCCAACAGTAATACCTAGGCGCATATGTTTTAATCCCTCCCACCAAATCTGTCTCTGTAAAATTTTACTGGCAAGTTTCTGAAGCTGATTTTACAATTGCTAAATATTGTTAAGTGGTTGAAAAAATCGAAGGCCTAATGGCCTGATTACGTTCCCTTAAAAAGTTGTTTAAAAGCCAAATCTCAGGAAACAGCAGTTGATGTGTTCCATATCATCCTAGGAAGGATACTTGCCTAGTTTAAAATAATAGCAGAATTTTAACTGAAAAAAGGAGGGATTGGGTCAGGTTGTTGTGGGGGCTGGTGGTTAAAGTCTCAGAAATCGGTTTCCTGACTGAAACCCTCCTTCAACCCACCCATTTCCAGCTTTAACTGAGGCTGGATGTTGGATGTTAGGTGGGCAACCATCCTGATCTGAGGAGGCGGCCTGCAACTTTAAATATGATAATGAGGCTCCAGGACTCATTGTCCTGCAGCTTTTGAAATTTAACAGCTGTTGGCTGGTTTTCCTGAGCGTCAAGAAACCTGGCAACTTCCTCGAGGTGAGGACCTGGTGAATTTAACAGGTAAGTGCTTGGATCCAGGTATCTGCCTGAGGAGCCTCCATGGTTGGAACACCCCCACAATAGCCCTCTCCCTGAGGTCCCCGATTTCACCACCCTACCAGCACTGCAAGCCCCAATCTCCTCACCAACACAAAGCCCTGTTCCCCTCTAAACACCTGGCCCCGATCCGTCCCCCTCACCAGGCCGCGATTCCCCCTCCCCTACCACCAGGCCCCAATCCCTTCCCCCCACCAGGCCTCGAACTTCTCAACAGCAACCAGACTCCGATTCCTCCCACCACAGAGCCTCCAACTTAAACCTTCTCATGACATGACATTCCCTCTGGTCCTGTGCTTCTCCTCTCTAATTGTCCACCCTCTCTGACCGCACCCTCCCACCCCTCCACAACCTCCAGTCAACCTCTCCCAATCACAGCTGCACTCTGGTCACTCCAACTCCCACCCTCCGGTTACCACAACACTCATCACCGCGCCTCGCATCCCCCCCACCCTCACCATTTCCGGAGCTGAATTACCTGCTGCTGCAATTGTCAGTGACTGGCTCCCCGCCTGACTGAAGGCCCGACTGTCAATCAGGCTGGGCCTCTGGGCAAGGAACCGCTCACTGAAGTCACTAACCTGCAATGGAGTTAAAACTACACAGTGTGCAGTGTTTCCCCCTGACTTTCTGCCCAACCCACTCCCTGCAGGTCAGGTCAATGAAAATTCTGCCCAATGAGTCAACCGTGGAAATAACCATTTGACATGCTTATCTGGCTGCCAGTTTACAACTGAATAATTTGTTAGGAACAACAGGAGGCCATTTAGCTCCTTGAGTGTGTTCCGCCATTCAATAAGACCATGACTGATTTGCGATCTAACTCCATATACCTGCCTCTGCCCCATATCACTTAATACCTTTGGTTAACAAATATCTATCAATCTCAAGATTTAATATTTACAATTGATCTAGCATCAATTGCCATTTGCAGACGAGAGTTCCAAATTTCTACCACCCTTTATGTGTGGAAGCGTTTCCTAATTTCACTCCTGAAAGAACTGGCTCTAATTTTTAGAGTATGCCGCCTACTCTGAGACTTCCCAACAAGCGGAAATAGGGTAGACACAGAGAAACTATCCGTTAATATCTTGAAAACTTTGATCCTTAACCTTTTAAGTTCTGGGAATAAAACTTTAGTTTGTTTAATTGCTCCTCATAATTTAACCCTTAGAGTCCACATTTCAATCAGGTAAATCTACACTGCACTCCCTCCAAGGCCAACATATCCTTCCTAAGGTGTGGTGCCCAGAACTGCTCACAGTAATCCAGGTGTGGTCTTATTAGGGCTTTGTATATCTGAAGCATGACTTCAATCCCCTTGTATTTGTGGAGGACATAAAAGATATCCTCAATTGGGAATTCATTTCCACAGACAGAATCCAATGATATCATGAAGCATCCAAATGGGACATACTGAGTGGCCAACACACTTGGATGCTGAAAACATACAAGATATCCTGGCCAAGCTCATAGATATCCCATTTGATATGGAACAGAGACATTCACTAAAACAGATTTACTTTCCATATGTCTGCACTGAGTGTGAAGAAGGGGGTTTGGTAAGTGAGTGAATTTTAAGGGTTAATCTCTCAAGCTTAATTTTTGTTTTCTTTACATCTAGCAATTAATTGAAATTCCTGTTTCAGTTAAGAGGTAAAATAGGTTTCTTGCAGTTTTAAACAGGAGTATATTAACACTATAAGAATAGCTGTAGCTAGTTAATTAGGTAGCTAGCTTAAACTGGTTTCTGAGCTTTAGCAGAGCTCTAGCAGAGCTGACACAGCATTGTTTTCAGAGTATAAATTCAGGGAACTCTCAATGCTGCTTTTCTGCATTGAGTGCTGCTGGAGGGCACAGAGTGTTAAGGGAGTTTGATAATTGAGGGAGTTTGGTAAGGAAGGAACATAACTTAAGAAGAAAATAAATCTGAGAGCACAGAGTGTAAAGTGGGAGCTTGGTGCATGAAGGAGGGGCCCCTTTCTTTCTTTCCTCTACCTTTTTTCAGCCTCCAGTAGCTGCCTCTCTCTTCAGTACAGGGGAAGAGGTTGACTGGTGAGTAACTGGTAAGTTATTTTACTTCTCATTGTAATAAAAAGTTTTTAAAGTTACGTTATGGCAGATCAGCCAGGCCAAGTGGAATGTACATCCTGTGGCATGTGGGAAGTCATGGACACACCACGTGTGTCCTAGACGAATACATCTGCAGGGAGTGTCACTGGCTGCAGAAGCTTGAGCTCCGGGTTTCAGAACTCGAGCAGCGGCTGGAGTCACTGTTGTGCATCTGCGAGGCAGAGGACTATGTGGATAGCACGCTTAGGGAGGTGGTCACACCACAGGTTAGGAGCATGCAGGCAGAGAGGGAATGGATAACCACCAGGCAGTCTAAGAGAACTAGGCAGGCAGTGCAGGAGTCCCCTGAGTCTATCTTGCTTGCTAATCGGTTTTCCATTTTGGATGCCGGTGAGGGCGATGGTTCCTCGGGGGAGTGCAGCCAGAGCAAAGTCTGTGGCACCATTGGTGGTTCAGATGCACAGGAGGGGAGGAAGAAGAGTGGAAGAGACATAGAGATAGGGGATTCGATAGTCAGGGGATCAGACAGGCATTTCTGCGGCAGTAAACGTGACTCCAGGATGGTGTGTTGTTTCCCTGGTGCCAGGGTCAAAGATGTCATGGAGTGGCTGTAGGACATCTTTCTGGGGGAAGGTGACCAGCCAGAGATCGTGGTCCACATTGGTACCAATGACAAAGGCAGGGAGAGGGATGAGGTTCTGCAAGCAGATTTTTGGGAGTTAGGAAGGAAATTAAAAAGCAGGATCTTCAAAGCAGTAATCTCAGGAATACTCCTAGTGCCACGTGCTAGTGAGCATAGGAATAGGAGAATTGATCGATTTGAACATATGGCTGGAGAATTGGTGTAGGAGGGAGGGCATCAGATTTCTGAGGCATTGGAGCCAGTTCTGGAGCAGGTGGGACCCGCACAAGATGGATGGGCTACACCTAACATCCTCGCAGAGAGATTTGCTAGTGCTGTTGGGGAGGATTTAAACTAGCTTGTCAGAGGGATGGGAACCTGAGGGTAGCTCAAATTGAAAGGAAGTAAAGCTGGTAACAGGAGGTAGAAAAGTAGCAAGTGATATTGGAAGGCAGGCGAAACAAAGGCGAGCATCAACTAGGCTTAGAATGCAGAATATCAAGAAGATAAGGTTAAGAGCACTCTACCTGAATGCACGCAGCATTTGTAACAAGGTAGGTGATTTAAAGGCACAAATAGAGGTAAATGGGTATGATCGAATTGCCATAACGGAAACATGGCTACAGGTCGACCAAGACTGGGAACTGAATATTCAAGGATATTTGAATTTAGGAAGGACAGGCAAAAAGGAAAAGGAGGTGGTGTTGCGCTGATAATAAGGGATGGGATCAGTACATTTAGTAAGGGAGGATCTCAGATTGGAAAATAAAATGTGGAATCTGTGGAGCTAAGAAATAGCAAGGGGCAGCAAACATTGGAGTTGTTTATAGGCCACCAAACAGGAATGGTAGTGTGGGGCATGGTATTAATCAGGAGATTAAAGAAGCATGGGTAATACAATAATCATGGGTGATTTCAATCTGCATATAGACTGGGTAAACCTAATAAGCACTAATGCTGTGGAGGACGAGTTTCTGGAGTGTGTTAGGGATGGTTTTCTAGAGCAGTGTGTTGAGGAACCGACTAGAGAACGAACTATTTTAGATCTAGTGTTATGTAATGAGAAAGGGCTAATTAATAATCTTGTAATAGAACCTTTAGAGATGAATGACAATAATATGATGGAATTTTACAATATGTTTGAAAGTGAGGTAGTTCAATTTGAAGCCAGGGTGTTACATTTGAACAAAGGAAATTATGAAGGTATGAGGGGCAAATTGGCTGAGGTGGATTGGGAAAATATATTAAAAGGTATGACAGTACATAGGCAATGGATAGTCTTTAAAGAAATATTACATAGTTTACAGCAACTATACATTCCTTCATTGCACAAAAACCCCAAAAGTAAAGGCAGTCGACCGTGGATAACAAAGGAAGTTGAGGATTGTACAAGATTAAAAGAAAAGGCCTATAAAGTTGCCAGAAATAGTAGTAAACCTGAGGATTGGGAGGATTTTAGAATACAGCAAAGGAGAACCAGGAAACTGATAAAGAAAGGGAGAATAGAATATGAATGAAAGCTAGCAAAAAATATAAAAACAGACTAAAAGCTTCTGCAGGTACGTAAAAAGGAAATGTTTGGCTAAGACATGGGTCCATTACAGGCAGAGTCAGGAGAATTTATAATGGGGAGTAGAGAAATGGCAGAGAAGCTAAATGATTACTTTGTGTCTGTCTTAAGTGAAGAAGATACAAGAAATCTCCAGAATTAGAGATCCAAGGGATTAGGGGGAATGGGGAATTGAAGGAAATTAGTATTGCTAAGAAGGTTGTATTGGAGAAATTAATGTGGCTGAAGGTTAATAAGTCCCCAGGACCTGATATTCTCAATACCAGAGTATTGAAAGAGGTAGCTATGGAGATAGTGAATGCATTGGTGATCATCTTCCAAAATTCTATAGATTCTGGAGCGGTTCCTGCAGATTGGAAGGTCACAAATATCACCCCACGATTTAAGAAAGGAGGGAGAGAGAAAACAGGGAATTACAGACCTGTAATGACATCAGTCATTGGGAAAATGCTAGAATCTATTCTAAATGATGTGACAAATGGACACTTGGATAATAATAATCTGATTGGGTATAGTCAATATGCATTGATGAATGGGAAATCATGTTTGACGAACCTGTTGGAGTTTTTTGACGATGTTATCAACAGAATTGACAAAGGGGAGTCCCTGGACATGGTATCCTTGGATTTTCAGAAGGCTTTTGATAAAGTCCCCCCACAGGAGATTTGTTCACAAAGTTAAAGCACGTGGGATAGGAGGTAATATTTTGGCATGGATTAAAGATCGGTTAATAGGCAGAAAGCAGAGAGTAGGAAGTAGCGTTGGCAGGCTGTGAGTAGTGGGGTACAGCAGGGATCAGTGCTTGGGGCCCCAGCTGTTCACAATGATTCGGATGTGGGGCCCCAATTGTAGTATTTCCTAGTGTGCAGACGACACAAAACTAGGTGGGAATGTGTTGTGAGGAAGATGTAAAGCGGCTTCAAGGGGATTTGGACAGACTTAGTGAGCAGGCAGCAAAATGGCAGATGGAATATAGTGTGAAAAAATGTGAGGTTATGGTATGTTAGCCTTTATCGTAAGAGGATTTGAGTACAGGAGTAGTGAAGTCTTGCTTCAATTGTATAGAACCTTGGTTAGACTGCACCTGGAGTACTGTGTGCAGTTTTGGTCCCCTTACCTTAGGAAGGATATTATTGCCATAGAGGGAGTGTAATGAAGGTTCACCAGACTTGTTACTAGGATGGCGGGACTGTCCTATGAAGAGAGATTGGCGAAACTGGGCCTCTATTCTCTAGAGTTTTAAAGAATGAGAGGTGATCTCATTGAAACCTACAAAATACTTAATGGGATATACAGGTTAAATGCAGGCAAGATGTTTCCCCGGTTGGGGAGCCGAGAACCGGGGACACAATTTCAAAATAAGTGGGAAGCCACTTAGGACAGAAGTGAGGAGAAATTTCTTTACCCAGAGGGTTGTGAATCTTTGGAATTCTATACCCCAGAAGCTCAGTCATTGAGTATGTTTAAAGCAGAGAATGAAAGATTTCTAAATACAAATGACATAAGGGGATATGGGGATAGTGTGGGAAAAAGGCATTGAAGTGGATGATCAGCCATGATCATATTAAATGGCAGGGCAGGCTCAATGGGCCGAATGGGCCTACTCCTGCTCCTATGTTCCTATTACGTTTAAATCATTTCACCGTAGTCTATTGCTTACTCTAAATAGGACAGATAGGGGTAGACTTTGGTCTGTTAAGTGTGTGCCCATACTGAGAAACCTAAGGATAGATAGAAATTAGTCCTCGGGCCTCATTAGAAGTTTACCTGTGTGAAGAGATTAATGTCAAGTAGCCTGACTCACCAGTAGCCCACCCCTAACAGCGGGGTGGGGGGGTGGAATTGGAATGGACAACATGGAGTGAAGATGGCAGGGGAGAGAATAAGTGGGCTGCTGATCGCCTGGATACTTCAAAGAAGGACCCCATGAATTTAACGTTAGGTCTAACACAGATTCCGTTCTACTCCAGAAATCTGGGCAGTACTGGAACCTATTCTTTACACACTTTATAAGCTTTTATTTACAAGGATACACATTACAAACATGCACCTCCAAAAACCAACAAGCATTGTTAGTCTACTCCTATATATAGAAGCACAAGTGAATCGCCAGATTTTGCCCACCATGTGAACACAATAAAACACCCATTTAATGTACAATTAACAGACTAGGTACAGGCAGTTTTTCCCCCTGTTTTATGTCCAAAGAAAGAGTGGAATCCATATTAAATTCTACCCCATAATGTTTAATCTAGTGTCCACTACAAGTACAAGTCGACATGGGACACCTTTTAGTTTACAACATAAAATAAAGCTGCTTTCCTTGTTTGTAATTCCACAATTCACTGTCATTGTAACAAGGCTTTGAGGCTAATTTCCTTTTTGTTAGTTTACCAGCTCACTTGCCAATATGTCATTTTCCTGTGGGTTTTGGCTTATTCCAAGTTGGGACCTGTTTCATAATATTTTCATTAATTCCTGGAAAAATGGATAATTTCCACAAGGGTCAGATCAATTAAGATCACTTTGAGTAAAATGCACAGACTAGTTGAGATGAATGGCCTGTTTCTGTGCTGTATATTGTATGCAAATTGTAGCTTGGGTGTCTGCTTTGTTCAACAACACAAGTGGATAGAGTGCAGAAAGAAAAAAAAGAAAATAGACTTGGATTTATATAGCGCCTTTCACAACCATCAGGCATTCCAAAGTGTTTTGCAGCCAATGAAGTACTTTTGAAGTGTAGTTGCTGTTGTCATGTAGGAAACATGGCAGCCAATGTGCACACAGCAAGCTCCCACAAACAGCAATGAGATAATGACCAGATAACCTGTTTTTGTGCTGTTGATTGAGGGATAAATATAGACCAGGGAACCAGGGATAACTCCCCTGCTCTTCTTTGAAATAGTGTCATGGGGTCTTTTACGGCTACCTGAGAGGGCAGATGGGGCTTCGGTTTAACGTCTCATCTGAAAGATGTCACCTCTGGCAGAGCAGCATTCCGTCAGTACTGCACTGGAGTGTCAGTCTGGATTGTTAGCAGATCGGTCATCCAACCTGCAATTTAAATGATATTAAATAAACTCTGATACCATGTTGCTTTGTCATGGAGCCTTAGTTTGAACTCTGGGGCGGGATCTTATCAGCTGCGTGGAGGCGGGAGGGTGGGGAATTTCTGAAAATTGTGCCCAGCAGCAGTGGGTAGCCAATTGAGATCAGTTAAGTGCCCTCTTGGGAGCAAATTGGTGACACTGCTGGGATCTTCCCGACGGTGGACGGGCACCCTGCCGAGGCCGAAGTCCGCCAGGTGCCTGGTGGCGGCCTCCCGGCGGCAGGCCTGGGGTGGGGGGGGGTGGGGTCATTGACTCCTCCCTTAAATCCGCCCATCCCTGAGCCATGGGGCTTAGAGGGTCACAGCTGTGGCCACAGGTCGTCCTGTGGAGGGATCCCCTCCACAATGATGGCTTGGCAGCTGTAGCAACACATTTTAAAAATTCAAAAGTCTTCAGAGGGCGCTTCCATCTTGAGGCCTACGTTACCTACATCAGCAGCGCCTATCTCTCCCGGTGGGGCTGCTGCCCTGTTAATTGGATAGAGCTTCCAGAGGCGGCCTGTTAATTGGCCACCACCAGAAAGATCGAGCAGGTGGGCAGACCTCAGACACCATCACGTTCGGGACATGCAAATGACCTCCACCCACATTTAAAAACCATCTCAGTAAGATTCCGCCTCAACTTGTCGAACTTGAGTGAATGTTGCTGGCTCTTAACTGAATCACTAGATGGAGCACTTCATACAAAGAGCACTCTGCAGTGGGAGGGAAAGAAAGAATGCAGCAAACCTCTCCTACGGAGACATTTCCCATTTTAAGTGATCATCACAGTAATCTTGATAATGCTAAACCTGCCTGCTGCCACTTATTAAGATTATAAATTACTCCTGTTAGTTTAAAAACAGGACATAATAGAAGCAGGAGTAGGCCATACGTCCCTTGTGCCTACTTCGCCATTCAATAAGTTCATAACTGATCATCTTCCTCAACTCCACTTTCCCGCCCAATCCCCATATTCCTTGATTCCCTGAGGATCTCAGACTTGAATATACTCAATGAACGAACATCCACGGCCTTCTGGGGTAGAGAAAGAGTCACAACCCTCTGAGTGAAGAAGTTTCTCCTCACCACAGTCCTAAAGACAATGACCCTTTGTTCCGGAACTTTCAGCCAGGGGAAAGATTTCTACATAATAATGAACACAGTCCTGTAAAATAAAACGGTTTCCTAATTAGTCTTACTCTCGATCGTATTACTTCAGTGTTGACAGCATTACAGTGATGGCAAGGAAGATTGTGCCCTTAAACTGTCATGTCCTGCTGTCTGAGGTTTTAGGGCTAGCTGTACTGATCATCTAATTTTACAATTTATATAAATGGTGGACGAAGGGACTGAAGGTATGGTTGCCAGATTTGCTGATGACACAAAGATAGCTAGGAAAGTAAGTTGTGAAGAGGACATGAGGAGGCTACAAAGGGATATAGATAGTTTAAGTGAGTGGGCAAAGATCTGGCAAGTGGAGTATAATGGGGGATAATGCAAAATTGTCCATTTTGGCAGGAAGAATAAAAAAGAAGCATATTCTCTAAATGGTGAGAGATTGCAGAGCTCTGAGATGCAGAAGGATCTGGGGTCCTAGTGCATGAATCGCAAAAGGTTAGTATGCAGGTTCAGCAAGTAATTAGGAAAGCTAATAGAATGTTATTGTTTTTTGAGAGGGGAATCGAATACAAAAGAAGGGAGGTTATGCTTCAGTTATACAGGGCATTGGTGAGACTACATCAGGAGTACTGTCTCCTTATTTAAGGAAGGATGCATTGGAAGCAGTTCAGAGAAGGTTTACTCGACTAATATCTGGAATGGGTGAGTTGTCTTATGAGGAAAGGTTGGACAGGCTAGGCTTGTATCCACTGGAATTTGGAAGTGTAAGAGACCACTTGACTGAAACATATAAGATTCTGAGGGGTGTTGACAGGGTGGATGTGAAAGGATGTTTCCTCTTGCGGGAGAATCTAGAACTAGGGGCCGCCATTTAAGACAAAGATGAGGAAAAACATTTTCTCTCAGAGGGTCGTGAGTCTTTGGAACTCTCTTCCTCAAAAGATGGTGGAAGCAGAGTCTTTAAATATATTTCAGGCAGAGGTAGATTCTTGATAAGCAAGGGGGTGAAAAGTTATCGGAGGCAGGTGGGAATGTGGAGTTGAGGTTACAGTCAGATCAGCCATGATTGTATTGAATGGCGGAGCAAGCTCGAGGGGCCAAGTGGCCTACTCCTGCTCCTAATTCGTATGTTTGTATGAGAAATAATTCTAAACCGCTGGACAATACAACCGGATTGTATAAATGTGTATACCTGATAAGCTGCTTTGATACCACTGCTTGTTTAGGTCAGATTCTGGGAGTACTGCATCCATGAGCTCCTGACCCTGACAGTGCTAAATTCAGTTAGCTTATTCTGTCGATGTCCTCGGGGAGCCTGCCTTTTAGGTTAATAATGTTCTTCAGCAGGGACTCTGGATGAAGATATTGCCAGAAACACAAACTAGAACATTAAGTTTGAAGATTATTATTTGGGCCTCCTTCTGTGCTGCAAACCTCTATTTTTTCTATAGGCTATGGGAGAACACAGGCCAGCGGGATTAGTCTGGAATTACAACAGTAAAGAGTTGGCAGCGACATCAATAGGACAATTCCCTTCTTCTGTGTTTCGAATTGCTCTACAGTGTCACAAATGAGGCAAGCAGAGAATATCAAATTCCAGTATTAATTATTCTGTCCACAACTCCTTCTTTTGTATGGTAGTAGCAAATCAAATATTAATATCTAAGTCAGACATCCAGGTCAAACCTTCCGCTGTTACAGTGTGGATATCTTGTTGGCTGCCTGTGAATTTCCTTTGAGGGTAGTGCTCGATGATGTGCTTCAGGGTCTGATTAGGAGCTCCGCAGTTGTATGATGGGATCTTCCATCTCTGGAGAAGGTGGCAGCATTTTACATGACCAGTTCTGAGGCATTTGATGGTTGTCCGTTCTTCAGGTTGTACTGTGGGGTCCTCTCACAGACTTTTCAAGGTCCAATCTGTTACATGGGACTGAATTTTGTGGCGCTGGGCCAAAAAGGCAGGGGAACTCTGCCACGGCCATTTGGAGCCCTAACCTACCTCCACTGTCCCCCGCTGGCGCGATTATATGGCGCTTGGGCAATTACCAGCATGGAGTGGGATCCCCATCCCTAAGGACAGGGATCCCACCTCCAAGAAGTGCCGGCCAATCAGAGGGCTGGTAGCTGTAGTATCAGCAGCGCCACCTGGAGCAGTGGCCATTGCCGGTACTGCAGAGGCCTTGGACGCAAGCCCAGAGGTGGAACCCCAGACCTCAGGTAAGTGAGGCAGGGTTGCTTGTCCAATCCAGCAGGCCCTGGTGAAGGGCGGGGGGTGGGGGATGGTGGCATTGAGTACAGGGGAAGAGGGGTGTCAAGGGAGGGTGGTTTGTTTGTTTGTGGGTGTCTTCTGTGGACCACAGATTGCCCCCAAGCCAGCAGGGAGATTGTCTCATTTTACTGGGCAACCTCCCTGTGTGGCGGAGGCCCACCTGCCGCTGGTTTAATGCCAGTGGTGGGGGAAAGAGGCCCTTACATGGCTGCGAAAAGGTCTCTTAAGGGCCTCAAGTGGTCCTATGCCACCCCTGACAAAATTGCAGTGCGACTGGAAGGCGACCGTCCCTCCATCCCCTGCCTCCCATTGCAATTCTTTGGGCTCCCTGCCTCCTAGCCCATCTCCGGGGCGGCTGATAAAATTCAGCCCAAGATCTTAGATCACAACTAATGTCATCTAAAAGGACGCTGAACTTGTCATTAAATCAATCTCCTGATGAGAGTGGCAAATCGAGCAAATTCTGTCCACACAAGAGTGTGGTCTGTTTTGTCCCTTTTTGGTGTTCTGGTGACAGGAGCATTTTGTGTGCAGTCGGAGTTGGTTTTCCGTGTGACAGTTGTGCACAGATGGGGCAACAGTTAGATACGGTGGGAGGGAGTGGGAAATTTCAGGGCCTTATTTTGTTGCTGTTTGAGAATTCACAAAATTGATGCCTCCATGCCACTCACATGGCGGGGATTTGAATGTTGACTGTCACAATTCACAAATTGAGAAGTTAATTAGCTTCCTCAATGATTCAATGAATTTATATAATGAACAGCGGAGCCAAACTGCTGGACAATGCAATCGAGATTCCGTAGGAGTTTAACTGTGCTTTCATACCACTGCTTGTTTAGGCCACATTCTGGGAGTATTGGATATGGGGATAAGACTGGAAAGTAGATTTAAGGTCGAAGATCAGCCCTGATCTTATTGAATGGCGAAGCAGATTGTTTGGCCTACTTCAGCTCCTATATCTTATATTGTTATACAGAGGGGCAGGTTCCCAGATGCATCTGTGAACAGAGCTGAGTGAGCCAACCTCATCTATGGTGTCAGTAGGAATTCTACAATCGATGTCAGTGCTCCAGAATTAGGGATTGTGCTGATTAATAAACCATGCCATGGTGTGCAACGGCTTCTCTTCCTGCTCTCGCACCGTTACCTCTAGTGCTTGCCAAGAATCTTTCCTTGGTAACCTGCTATTTTTCATCTACATACTGCTCTTTGGAGACATTGGCCGGAATTTTCCGAGCCCTTTGGCGAGGGGCTAGGAGGCAGGAGGGCTGGCAAAATGGCGGGTGAAGGCGTCTTGAAGGGAGCCCGACATCTTCCCCCTGCTGTGTCATATTGCTAGCAGAAGAAAGTTGGCGAATCAGCCACCTGCTGGGTGGCCAACTGTGCCACTTAAGTGGCCAATTAAGGACCACCTCCTACCTCCTCGGACATAGAGTCCATGCCGACCATAATGCCTATCTATACTAATCCCACCTGCCTGCATTAATTCCATACCCCCCTATGCCTTTCTCATTCAAGTACCTGTCCAGATACCTATTTTGCCCATGTTGGCGAGGCCTGCCGCCACGTGGGGAGAGTGCCCAGTGAAACCTGGCAGCCTCACAGTGGGCTTGGCGGGGGAGGGGTGGGGGGCGCTGTCCTCCTTTATCGGCACTCCATGGCCAATGGAGGAGACCACCAGCAGCAACGGATGTCCCCATGGCAACTGGTGCTCCATGACCAGCCCGTGCCAGTGATTGGCGGGACCTGGCAGCCAGGCCCCCACTTCCCCCAAGATACCTGGACTCTCATTGAAGGCGCCTGGCCATTGACATGTCCTTTCCCTGTAGCTGTAGCCTCTGCAATGGTCACTGCTGGTGGTGGGGATGCTGAGGCTGCTGCGTTAGGCAGCTCTTGGGGGCGGGCTGCTGTCCTTACTTGGATGGCAACCCTGCCGGCAGCCTCTTAGTTGGCCTCCACTGGCAATATGCCACCCCTTGTCCCATCATCTGCTGAAGTGTAGTCACCTCCAGCTTTCTGCCCCAGCAGTGGGACTTCTGCCATCATCTGATAACACAACACCAGGTTCCACATATACACTGATGACACACAAATCTATCTCACTGCCACCTCTCTCAGTCCCTCTGCTGTCTTTGATCTGTCACATTGCTTGTCTGACATCCAGTATTGGATGAGCAGAAATTTCCTCCAATTAAATATTGTGAAGACCAAATTAATTTTCTTTGGTCCTTGCCATAAACTCCGTTTGCAACCACTGACTTCGTCCCTCTTTCTGGTCCCTGGATGAGACTGAACCATCCACTCAATCAGTAAAACCACCTACTTTCACCTCTGTAACATTGCCCATCTCCACCCCTGCCTCAGCTCATCCACTGCTGAAGCCCACATTCATGCCTTTGCTACTTTTACACTTGACGATTCCAATGTTTTCCTGACCGGCCTCCCATCTTGAGCTCATCCAAAACCCTGCTGCCGGTATCCTAATTCACACCAAATCCCGTTCACCCAGCACCCTTGTACTTGCAGACTTACATTGGCTCCTGGTCCAGCAATGCCTCAATTTTAAATTTCTCATCATTGTTTTCAAATTCCTCCATGGTCTTGACCTTCCTATTCTTCACCCCATTAATCCTCCGAGATCTCTGTTCTCCTCCAATTTTGGCCTCTTGCAAATCTCTAATTTTAATTTCACCACCATTGTGACCCATGTCTTCAGCTTTCTGAGCTTTAAGCTCTGGAATTCCCTCCCTAAACCTCTCCTCTGCCCTGTCTTCCTTTAAGACACTCCCTAAAACCTACTTATTTGACCAAGCTATTGGTCACCTGTCCTTAATATCTCCTTGTCTGTCTCAGTGTCAAATTTTGTATAATAACACTCCTGTGAAGCACCTTTTACTAGAACAAAGAACAAAGAAAATTACAGCACAGGAACAGGCCCTTCGGCCCTCCAAGCCTGCGCCGATCCAGATCCTCTACCTAAACATGTCGCCTATTTTCTAAGGGTTTGTATCTCTTTGCTTCCTGCCCATTCATGTATCTGTCTAGATACATCTTAAAAGACGCTATCGTGTTCGCATCTACCACCTCCACTGGCAACGCGTTCCAGGCACCCACCACCCTCTGCGTAAAGAACTTTCCACGCATATCCCCCCTAAACTTTTCCCCTCTCACTTTGAACTCGTGACCCCTAGTATTTGAATCCCCTACTCTGGGGAAAAAGCTTCTTGCTATCCACCCTGTCTATACCTCTCATGATTTTGTACACCTCAATCAGGTCCCCCCTCAACCTCCGCCTTTCTAATGAAAATAATCCTAATCTACTCAACCTCTCTTCATAGCTAGTGCCCTCCATACCAGGCAACATCCTGGTGAACCTCCTCTGCACCCTCTCCAAAGCATCCACATCCTTTTGGTAATGTGGCGACCAGAACTGCACGCAGTATTACAAATGTGGCCGAACCAAAGTCCGAAACAACTGTAACATGACCTGCCAACTCTTGTACTCAATACCCCGTCCGATGAAGGAAAGCATGCCGTATGCCTTCTTGACCACTCTATTGACCTGCGTTGCCACCTTCAGGGAACAACAGACCTGAACACCCAAATCTCTCTGTACATCAATTTTCCCCAGGACCTTTCCATTTACTGTATAGTTCACTGCTGTAAGAGCGTCATCCAAATGGAATTTGTTATATATGGATGCTGGTCTAGACTTAACTTCAAAGCCCCTTATTATGACATAATCTGTCAACAATCACTGCGGAGAATATTGGCCGCTCTTGTGATATACTGGAAAATGATTCATGGCTGTGCAATTTTGCTGAGCAAGAAATGACTGCCAGCAGCCAAGAAGAGGAGATACGAAGAAGAAAAACAATTGTAAGTTATGAGTGAGAACGTATGGCAGGTGGAAATAGAGTTGTGAAACAGGTTCCCAGGAAAGGTCACAGATGTGGACAGTGTATAGGGCTGATACATGATGCAGGAATAATTACAATCTCAAAGTGCTAGTGGCAGTCCCAATACCCATTTCCTCAGGGCAATTAGTCTATTGCCATTTGAAAAGCAGCAACGTGAGATTGTAAATGGCACCAGTGCCCACCCCATTTATAAAAATGACCCTAACCCCAGGCATTCAGACCAGGTTAAAACTTAGGCAGAGCAGTGGCCCAAGTTCCAAATCACTGCACTGCCGGCAGTGGTGTGGAGCTCAAGGGATTTCAGGGCTCTGAACTTTTTCTGCTCAACATGCTAACCAGTAAGAGGAGGTTAACCGTTTAATACTGGCATGAGAGTATCAGGGCAACAAACGCTTAGCATGAATGTGGATATTTATAGAGTGGTTAGAATGTGAAACTTGTGTCATGGTCCTGTAGTTTTTTTTTCCGGGAATATGCGGTTTGCCTTTAAGGCTTGCGAAGGATCAGTATTTCTTTAAGAACCAGCAAGCTTCAGGAGTTATAGGAAAGTGCATTTTCGTTGCCTTAGAAACAGCCATTTGGGGACTGCGATTCAAAGGGTGCATTCTCGTTACCATAGATACAGCCACTGGGAATGAGTATTAAGCGATACATTTGTTACAATTCAATTTTGAATTGGCTTTTTAGTTAAAGACAGTTTGTTCTAACAGAACAAAGACACAGAGGACACAGACCGCTGTGGTGTTTAGCACCTGGAAAAAGAGCTCTCAACCATTTAAACTGAAGGAATAGGGTTTTAATCTGTTTACTTATTAACTCTCAAAATTCTAAAAAAGTCAAGCCAAAACAGAGATCTCTGGTAATTTAAACTGAAGGAAGGGAAGTTAGACTGTGACAATCTTTTATCCCTCAAAAACTCTAAAGTCAGATTGCTTCTATTGAAAGTGTTTGCAAGTCATTAATTGTTGAAATTCACGGGTGAAGGAAAGCATCACCTATTGCTGGAGTTAGACGACGGACCGTTCTACTGTGGAAGAACCTTTTTTTTCGCATCGGACGGCTGTGAGGACTTCAAGCAACATCTGTGAGGACTTCAAGCAACATTGGACTGTAAATTTGCAAGGACTCTAATTTTTTCTATTTTAATTGTTGTTTATATCTTCATAGTGTTTGAGAATTTAGTTTTTATAATTAAAGAGTTAATTTATTGATTTAAAGACACCTGGATTGGTTAGCCTCATTTGGGGGTTAATAGATGGTACAATTTGGCTGGGTCTTTCTTTAATTTGGAAAGTTTTAAATGATATGTTAAGTGATATGTGGAGTGACGGGATTGAATTATCAGTACGTTTCTCCCACCACAATCAGAATCATATATTTTGATTGGGGGCTTTGACTGGAGCAGTCGCTCATAACTCTTGCTACTATGGGGAGGTTGAGGAGAATAGCATAGACACATTTAAGGGTAAGCTAGATTAGTACATGAGGGAGAAAGGAAAAGAAGAATATGCTGATAGAGTTAGATGAAGTAGGGTAGGGGGAGGCTCATTTGGAGCATAAACACCGGCATGGTGTAGCTGGGCTAAATGGTCTGTTTCTGTGTCATAACTTCGACCTAATTTTATGTAGTTATGTATCATAATGTATAATTATGCAATTCCAAAAAGAAGCTTCATACAAAATTTCTTGCAAGTCAACCTCGCAAGGAGTTGAGGGCTTGTTATTCATGGCCCCTTCTCCAGTCTGGGTCTGATCCCTCATGTTATCTGCTTTCTTGTCGTATAAAGAAATGTGTAGGGTTTCACTCCCTACCTCTGCACTTTTGGGTGCACGCTGTGCATTATTTTATTGTAGATCAGAGGCTGACCTTGTACCGTGCAACTAAGATAAAATAAAAGCAAAATACTGCAGATGTTAGAAATTTGAAATAAAAATAGAAAATGCTGGAAATACACAGCAGGTTGTGATGTCCTCAGAACTGAAGTGAGGTTTAGCCGAGTTTAGTAAATGGGATGAGATAGAAACACAGCAACAAAGACTGCAGCAGCTGAACATAAAGGCTTCTCCTTTTACTCTGTTTTAGCTTCACTTTACTAGCACGTGTGTTCTACAGCAGCCTCGAGAGTACACAATGCACAATGCAATTGCAATTTCAAAACACGACAACACTACACAGGGCTGGCAGCATCTGTGGAGAAATAAACAGAATTACTGTTTCAGATCTGTGACCTTTCATCAGAACTGGCAAAGAATAGAAAATTAATAGGTTTTGAACAATTGAAAGGGGGAGGGGAAAAGGAGAACAAAAGGAAAGCTGTGTGATAGGGCAGAGGGCAGGAGAGATTAAATGACAAAGATGTCATGGAATAAAAGGCAAAGGGAGTAGTAATAGCTTTATTAAAAGACAAAGTATTTGTCCAGAGGGAGTGCTGATGGCAGAATAATGAACAACTCTGTCTGAAAACAAAAACATGAAAAACAGGTTTAAGGCTGGCACATGGTTTAAAAAAAAATTAAAATGGCAGAGCAGTCATGGTCTGAAGTCGTTGAACTCAATGTTGAGTCGAGAAGGCTGTAGAGTGCCTAATCGGAAGATGAGGTGCTGTTCCTTGAGCTTGTGTTGAGGTTCATCAGAACACTGCAGCAAACCAAGGACAGAAATGTGGGCATGAGAGCTGGGTGGAAGCTCGGGGGTCATGCTTGCGTACTGAGTTGAAATGTTCCACAAAGTGGTCACCCAATCTGTGTTTTGTCTCCCCAGTGGTCTGCAGCTTCCTGCTTTCTGACTCCCTCCCTTTGGAGGGAGATCCTTTGGCTGTGGAGGCTGGTGTGGTGAAAAATGAGGACAAGGGGAACCCTGTCGCGATTCTGGGAGGGAGGGGAAGGGTGAGGCAGAACTGTGGGAAATGGGTCAGACACAGTTAAACACCCTGCAACCACAGTGGGGGAGGGGGGGGGGGTGGAATCCTCGGTTGAGGAAAAAGAAAGACATATCAGAAGCGCTGTTGTGGAAGGTAGCATCATCAGAACAGATGCGATGGTGACAGCGAAACTGGGAGAATGGAATGGACTCCTTACAGTAGGCAAGGTGTGAGGAAGTGTAGTCGAGATAGCTGTGGGAATTGGTGTGCTTATAATGAAAATTAGATTTTTTTAATTCATTTGTGGGATGTTGGCGTCGCTGTCTAGGCCAGCATTTACTGCCCATCCCTAATTGCCCTTGAGAAGATGGTGGTGAGCTGCCTTCTTGAACCACTGCTGTCCTTGGGGTGTAGGTACACCAACAATGCTGTTAGGAAGGGAGTTCCAGGATTATGACCCAGCGACAGTGAAGTAACGGCGATATAGTTCCACATCAGGATGGTGTATGGCTTGGAGGGGAACTTGCAGGTAGTGGTGTTCCCATGCAACTGCTGCCCTTGTCATTCTAAGTGGTAGAAGTTGCGGGTTTGGAAGGTGCAGATGAAGAAACAGCCTAGTATTCAGCCTATCCCCAGAAATGGCGACCGAGAAGTCGAGGAAGGGAAGGGAAATTTCAGAGATGGACCATGTGAAGGTAAGAGAAGGGTGAAAATTGGAAGCAAAGTTGATGAAGTTTTTCAATTTGGGGTGCAATCAGGAAACGGCACCGATACAATCATAAATGTACTGGAAAAAATGTTGGGGCCGGGGGCCTGAGTAGGATGGAACAAGGAATGTTCGATATACCCCACAAAAAGACAAGCATAACTAGGACTCATGCGGGTACCCATAGCAATACCATGTATTTCGAGGAAGTGAATGGAGTTGAAGCAGGAGTTCTCAATGTGACAACAAGTTCAGCCAGGCGGAGGAGGGTGGTGGTGGATGGGGACTGGTTGGGCATCTGTTCAAGGAGGAAACAGAAAGCCCTCAGACTGTCTTGGTGGGGATGGAGGTGTACAGAGATTGGATGTCCATAGTGAAGAGGACGCGGTTAGGGTCTGGAAACTGGAAATTATTGAAATGGTGTAGGGTGTCGGAAGAGTCACGGATATTGGTGGGAAAAGACAGGACAAGGGGAGAAAAAATAGAGTCAAGATGGGAAGAAATAAGTTCAGTGGGACAGGAACAGGCTGAAATGAGGGGTCTACCAGGACAGTCCTGTTTGTGGATTTTAGGGAGGAGATAGAAGTGGGCTGTTCAGGGTTGTGGGACTATGAGGTTGGAAGCTGTAGATAGAAGATCTCCAGAGGAGATGAGGTCAATGACAGACCTGGAGACAGTGGCTTGATATTCGGTGGTGGGGTCATGGTCCAGGAGGAAGTAGGAAGAAGTATTTGAGAGTTGGCGCTCGACCTCTGGAAGGTCGAGGTCAGTACGCCAGACAACAACAGCAATACCCTTGTCAACAGTTTTGGTTACAATTTCGGGGTTGGACCTGAGAGAATGAAGTGCAGCAAGTTCAAAAGTAGATAGGCTAGAGTGTGTGAAGGGAGCAGAGAAATTAAGACGGCCGATGTTATGCTGACAGTTCTCAATGAAAATATCAAGAGTGGGTAAGAGGCCGGGGCGGGGGGGGGGGGGGGGGTGGGGGAGGTGTCCAGGTGGAGGGAGAATATTGGAGGCAGGTGAATGGGTCCACTGGTCAGGGGCAGGACTGCTGGTCAAAGAAGGTGAGCTCAGAGGCGAAGACAATGGAAGTAGAGCTCAACGTCATGCTGAGCATGAACTTCATTGCAGTGGGGGCATAAGGGGATAAAACTGAGTCCTACTAAGGTTGTATAACAATGAGTTACAGTATAAAGTTCTTGGAAGACATCACAACTGTCATAATTTCTCTGTGAGCTCGGTTGAGACCTGCAATAAAAGTGTAGCAAGTTTTGATAGGCAACATGCATACTTGGGCCATTTACCTGGCAGGAGGTATTGTGGAGTAGAGGGATCTCAGCAGTTTTCTTAGGGTCTGGCATCTTCTGCATCTGTTCCCAGGTATTGTACACAGCATTGGCTCTGGCCTCTACCTCAATCTAGGTATGCTGCATAACCCTCCCCTGATAAACAGGGCAAACCTTCTTGTGTCCACCTTGCACAGCTTTGCTTTGTCACCTATCAGACATGGATTTTGGCAGCTGCATGATTCCATGGTATACCCTGGACTCCATTTCCTGCCTCCACATTTGGTTTGCTAACCACTTCATTTTGCCACCCAATTCTTTTGGCCCACAGAACCTTGTACAGACAGCCAAAAAAAAAAAAATCCAAGGAAAGGCAGCCAAATCATTCTCATCCCACAGGTAATGTAATGGTTATGTTACTGGACTAGTAATACAGCCTCCTGGCCTAATAATTGCATTATTCTATGATTCTATGTAAATACTTGAGAATGAAAAAACTTGCTGGGCTATGGGTAAAGAGCAGGGGCTTGAGGCTAATTGGGTAGCAATTTCAAAGAGTCGGCACAGGCATGTTGGGCAGGCACCTCCTATTGCGTTGTATCGTTCTATGATTTTATGTGCCCACTCCACCTGGAATGCAATCAGAACCGGGAATCCTGGCTGAGGTTTTGTCCCTCCCTAGTGAAGCAGTACTGGGGCCAACTGTGGTACCCCTACAGAGAGACCAGCTAACTGAGCATAGAACAGGGGAACAAGACTAGTGCCTCTTTGATCTGTATGAGTCAGCACCAAACCAGGTGGTGTATTTGCTCATTTGAGCTTGTGCAATGTTTGATTATCCAGTTGGTAGCAGATTAGATACAATTAAGATATATTTATAATGTAGTAAGTAATTTTTGATCTGTTTATAAATGGACTTATCATTCCCACTTAGTCAAGGTCACTTGGTGCAACAGCTAACCTATATACAACTCTGCGCAGAAAATTTCACAGTTCTTCAGATTTTACGCTTCCAGGTCTTCATGGTAACTTTACAAAAAGTAGCTTGAAGCTTGGTGAGTATGTAATATATAAATATATATATTTAAGTACCTGCTTCAGCAGATTAGTCTCAAGATCAAAAGAGAATTTGTACATAAGAAGTTGGGTGTGTCCATTGTCTGTTGTAGCTGTCATTATACTTACTGTCAGTGTTAATTGTACAGTTATTCAATCTCTCTAGAGATAATTATTTCTTGAATTTAACTGTTGCAATATGAAATATGAAACTCTCTGTACCTATAATCTGACAGGTAAGCTATTACTAAAACTGCTGACCAAGCAAGATGTTGTTTTGAACTGTGACTATATAACAACTGGCTCCCATGCAGTTTTATTACTTTATTATTTGGGGGAAAAAATGTCCTTTGATTAAACTAATAGAACTGTTTAGGATTTTGGAAACATTTCGATCAGAGGTATTCAAACTATTGTCCGTGGGCCATATCTAGCCTTTAAACCCTGGCAGTGAAGCCCAGAGAAATGAGTTCTATCTGTGCTTATTTTTCCTACTGACTGGTTCATCTCCTTAGAATTCTATGCGTCTGGAGGTTGCAAAAGCATTGTTCTTAATGCTGCTGCTTTGTTGGTGGATAAATCTTAAATTAGAAAATCATGTTTTGTTAGACATAGTATTACGTAGTTTTTACAACAGGTCATTCAGCACACATTGATTGGAATATTGTATAAAGAGAGAACTTGTATTTATATAGCTGCTTTCATGACTTCAGGGCATTCCAAGGCACTTTTCAGCCGATGGAGTACTTTTGAAATGTAGTCACTGTTGTACTGTAGTGAAGAGTTAGGGCTACACAAACAGCACAGAGTTAAGACACCAGACATTCGTTCTTCAGTGATATTGATTGAAGGGTGAGTATCAGCCAGGATTCCAGGAGAACTCCTCTACTGTTCCTCAAACAGTGCCATGGGATCTTTTTACAGCGATTCAAGAGAGAAGATGGAGCCTCAATTTAACATCTCAACCTAGACCTCCAACAGTGCAGCACTTCCTGAGTTTATGTGCTTGAACCCACAACCTCTTGACTCAGAGGCAAAAGTACCACCACCTTGATGTTAATGGAAGATGGTCCATGGGCCTTCATCTTGATGTGCACAAAATCCTCCCCCCTCGCTGTCCCCTCCCCGACTCTCACACACAATTTATTTTAGAGTTTCTTTCTCATTCAGACAGTCCATCTTCAGGTCCCAGTCTCAAATATTATTTCACTTTGCTTGCTCTGAGTAGGTGAATTCTTATAGTGATGACAAAAAAAAACCACTGGAGAGATTCCTTTGTGATGGCCTCCTTGGCTTAGTGCTCAAAACACCCAACCTGAAACAGTAGGAGGGCAGCATAGTGACAGTGAGGGTAGCTTAAAAAAAAATGAGTGATGGCCTTTCTACATGGCTTCATGAGTAAGTGTATGTGTGGTGTGGTGCTGTGTTACACATCTAGGAAGGTCCCCTTGTCTACAACGGATCTCAATCAGAGCAGTAGTGAGGAAACTATAATTGGCATCTGCGTTACTGTGTTTGCCAGCATGCACCTGACAATGACTCTGTCACTGATGTGGGGAGGAGATGAATTAACCTGCATTCCCACTCCTGATCATTCTGATAAATTTTGCAATGCTCTGCTGGTTAATTTTAAGGCTGTGTATAGTGACACCACAAGTTCTGGCAGATGATTGGGTAATTTGCCCCTGTTAATCACCCCTGGAGACTGCACTGCTATAAATAACTGGGATTGATTTTATGCACATAATTTATATTGTGTAACCATGTTCCACTCACTGCATTTTGGTGGGGAAATAATCCTGCCGAACTTGGGAGACTCTTTTTTGTTCCGCAGCACAACAACACTGTCTACTCCCGTCTGAAAGACAACAGTGTGCTTGGGATTTGGATCAGTGCTTGCACTTCTTTCATTACTGTAGAATCATACAGCACAGAAACAGGCCACTCAGCCCATCGTGCCTGTGACTGCTCTTTGAAAGGAGCTATCCAATTAGTCCTACTTCCCTGTTTTCACCATAGGCCTGCAAACTTTTCCTTTTCAAGTATATATCCAATTATCTCTTGAAAGTTACAATCGCATCTCTTTACAAAGTGTTACAAGTATTTACAGCACAAAAGCAGGCCATTTGGCCCAACAAGTCCATGCTGGTATTTATGCTCCATGCGAGCCTCTTCCCAGTCTTCTTTATCTAACGTTGTCAACATAATTCCGCTATTCCTTTCTCCCTCATATGCTTACCAAGATTCCCCTCGAATACATCTTTGCTATTCACCTCAACCACTCGCTGTGGTAGAGACTTCCACAAGTTAACCTCTCTCTGGGTAAAGAAGTTTCTCCTGAATTTCCTATTGGATCCAGTGCTTTCACCACTGCATTCCAGATCATAACAACCCATTGTGTTAAAAACTATTTTTCCTCATCTCTGGTTCTTTCGTCAATTATCTAAAATCTGTGTTCTCTGGTTACTGACCTTCGTGTCGTAGAGTTATAGAATTGGGCATCTCTTAGATCTCAGCTGTTTATGTGTAATTATGTGCTGACTACCTGGGTGGTACTTTCCACAGTATGGAAAAAAACCCAAACATTCCAGCTATGCATCTGCGTGCAGCAAGTCGGCTGACTGCGGGGTCACAAGACAAGGTCGAGTGTAGGATCTGTGTTTCCATTGTCCTTGCTAGAGGAAAATAGTGTTAGAAGTGGAGGGAAAATAGCATGGGAGGAAATTAGCTTCCTTCTGTGTTGTACATTTTCAATGAAAAGATAGCATTTGGGAGCGAAAGAAAATGAGGGAAGGGAGCAGAAATACTAATCAGAATTCTGTCTCGATTTCTTTTCCAATAGGACTGGTGCAATGACAGCTGTTATTACAAACAGTTCAGAACTGTCGAACATAACCCTCATATTTGAAAAGTTTTTCATACAGTTTTACAAAGACTATTTGGCTCAACAAAAGCAGGAAGCAGCCTTGAAAAAAACCCTCCGGGAAGAGGAGTTTCAATATGCTTATTTGTACATACTGGTAATGTTTGGGATCTTCACTTTCATTGTTATTACAATGCTGGTTAGCACTGTGAGGTCAAGGCGACAAGAGCACACGGAAGACCCATACCACACGTACATTGCTAACGATGCAAGGAAAGAGAGGGGGCAAAAGGCTTTGAGCTCAGATTTTACAAAGTTCTATATCAATGAAAATATTGTCAAGGCTCTGCAGAATCTGTCGGACCAAGATGACACTGTGACATTCCAATATCGATGATCGCTAGCAACAAATGTCACTCAATGAAGAAACAACTCCTCTTACTGTGATGAGATGAACTGAGATATGAAAACACAGATAACTTGCTTTTTTGTGCAGTCGCTTCTTCTTAAGAGCAACTAGAATCTTTCCATTAAAAAAAATCTCGACAAGGGTCTATCTTCCTGTGAACTGTTACACTTCAGTTACATATTAAAACATCCTAAAAGGGACCTGTACTGGTATCTCACAGCCCTCTCGTACACACATGTTTTATGTTTTAAAAAGCAGGCAGTTAGAGGCAGCCAGCGACAGAAATTTGGGGTAGAATTTTCCCTGCAGCCTGCCCATGAAGTCCATTTCCTGTAATATTGTCATTAGGAAGTAGGGCGGGGACCAAGGTAAGTGGTGAGGTGGTCTCTGAACGCAATGGCAGGGGGGTGGGGAGGGAGGAAGTCAGTGGTAGGGGGAAAGCCCAGGGCAAGGTAGGCCCCGTGCCTCCATGTGAGGCCTGGAGGAGAACTCCTGCACCTGGCCCACAAGGAAACCTAAAATTAAATATAATTATTTACCTGCCTGTGTCTCTTCCGGCACATGATTCCCTGTTTGGCAGGTCTGACTTGATAGGGAAACCGTCATTAACTGCCCCACCGCCCAGTTTCCACCAGTTAAAATTGGGCCCAGTTCTTAGATTGTCTCCAACTATTAGTCTTAAAGCATAAAACCCAAGGGGAGAGTGGAGGACTGAGAAATTTCAAAGTGCAGATAACTTCCTTTTCAACAGTTCCAATTGTGTGTCAATTCAGTCCCATAAGTGGGCAAGGTAGCAGAGTGGTTATGTTGCCAGAGTATTAACCAAGTGACATGAGTTCCGAAGAAGGGTCACTGACCCGAAACGTCAACTCTGCTTCTCTTTCCACAGATGCTGCCAGACCTGCTGAGTGAATCCAGCATTTCTTGTTTTTGTTTCAAATCCCACCTTGCTAACTGAGGAATTTAAATTCAATTAGTTAAGTAAAAATCTGCAGTAAAAAGCTTGTATTAGTAATGGTGATCAGGAAACTTATGAATTGTCATCAAAGACCCATCTTGTTCACGCCTGTCTTTAAGGAAGGAAATCTGCTGTCCTTATCTGGTCTGGCCTATATGTGACTCCAGACCCACAACAATTTGGGTGACTCTTAACTGCCCTCTGAACTAACCTAGCAAGTCACATAGTTGTATTCAAGAAGGTGGCTCACCACCGCCTTTTTAAGGGCAATAGAGATGGGCAATAAATGTTGGCCTTACCACCAATGACCACATCCTGTGAATGAATTAAAAATTCAGTTCAATATTTGGAATTACTGATTTTAAAAATTCCAATTGATCTAGAACTTTGCACACGTGTTTTTTGAGAGAATAACCTTTAGATCACCATATAATGCAGTAAGCTATAAAAAATAGTGGCACAATTATTAAAGATATTAGTTACGCAGCGCACAGGATTAAAAAGTATGCAATTACTTCAACTCATAGGGTTGCTGTGAAAGAAATTTGAATAGTGTCATAGAAATCGATGAGCAAATATCCAAACACAGAGTGCTCGACTTTAAATTGAATTTGCTCTTGTTGGACGTGCTTTTAACGGAAGTCTTCCATTTTACAAAAATCTTATGCTTCACAGCCCATAATGTGATTGATTTGTACTACTACAATGTTTTAAAGTCATTAAAGCACAGATTCACAAAATGCTTTAAAAAAAAATTGAATAGTTAAACTGCTGTGAGGCCCACATCAAATTGGATTTTTTTTTGTTTAGGCTCAGTGTACCAAGATAAGAAGTCAGTGCGGAGCCAAATAAATTTTCCAATGTCAACCAGTTAATTGTGCAACTGAGTTATTCATTTACTTAATATAACAAACAGACTGTTATCAAGGTCTTGAATCTGATGTGTCACTTTGAAAGTACCTTGGGGGTAATATGCAACTTCACTTGATGATTATTCACAGCGCTTTGTCTCACTGTTCATGTGTAAAGCTTTCATTCCGGCCCTCGGATTTGAGAAGTCTTTTTTAACTTACTTAAATAGAGTTCCTATGTAAGGAATTGTTTATCAGGAATGAAATATAGCGCAAATATATATCATTAAATAAGGAGTAAAAAGGAGCAAAATCAATGACATGGCAAACGGTTATAGAAAGGTTCAGTGAACAAACATTACTGAGTTAAGGCCTTCTACATTAGGGGTCAGGTCTTGACTACTAGAACAGGTAGTCTACATTACCCTGATTTTAACTCCAGGTCAATTTTGGGCAAGTTGAGTAGGACTGTCATCACTGCTCCAGACACAAGGCCCAGGTTATTTTAACACATTCATTTAAATTCCACCGACCGACTTCCAGCCTCCTGACACAAGTTAGGTGGCAGAATTGGACTCCAGAGGCATCTTGTGTGTACAGATTCAACTTAAGCTGGGCTGCAACCAGTATGGTGAATATGTTGAGTTTAATTGGAATTATACAGAAAAAAACATAAGACTGTGACAAGTAGAGAGTAGCGATCCAAGCCGGATAGGACGGGCTAGCATGGGCAAACACCTTTTCTCTTTCTCTTCTTTTCCTTTTATTTTCAGTTCCTTGCTTTTCTTAAAGTCTCCCCAAACTACCCAAGAGTGTTAGACCGACGTCAGCATGGATCCATCCTCGGAAATTCCTTTCCACCGCCTACTGCAAGGAGCCCTTCCAAATCTTATCCTTTTACAGGAAATGGCGTTCATTATTGATAAAGCCTCATTGTCCTATCAAGGTTCCCCTTTAATACAAGGTGCCCATTTGTGTGTCGAGTTCTTTGTTCAAACCATGGAGAGAAGCCCACCCTTGTCATGCCCTTACCATCATGGTGAGGATTGTTTCCCTGATCAGTTTCATAGTTCCCTATGGACACACCAGCCTTCAGACTTACCTCGTCAACATCCCCATTGTTCATTTTTATCTGCTATCAGTTGTTTATGCTTAGAGCTGCTCATAGCCCAGCTGACCAGTCTAACTGTTCTACTGCCTTAACAAACTATTTTGCCATAGAGTGATTCACTATGTTTACAAAGACACATCCTGTTCTATCTTCACACACTGGTTAGCTTGCACATTTTAACAAACAGCTTTGTTAAACAGGGTTAAAAGACAATGCTGACACAACTTTATAATATGGTTCTTTATTCAGACATCTACCCAGTTACTTTTCCACTATTGCAGTGGCATCATCAGGCCATTCCCTGTCTCCTGGGTTATTGGTTCTCCTGCACCTGGGCAATTGTCATATATCAAAATGCTCATTCCACTTGTTTCTAATGAAATAAAGCTTAAGGGATTTCTAGTAAAGCAAAACTTAAGCATTAATCTAATTCTCTACCTATACCAAGCTAAATATCATCTCTATATATATTCTGTGCCTATTCCTATTTTCTAACATATTCCTCACCTTGACCTCCATGCCAGCTCCATGTTATTGCTTTGGCTATTCAGTTGATGCATCAGACATGTCATTTCAATTACGGCTATCAGGATCAGCATTGATGAATTATTATGGCTGCTAATTATAAATTATTGGCATGTCGTGAGTACATATGTTTTGGGCTATAAGATCATGCATGGACTTAAATGGTTCTCCAGCTCTTTCTTCACCTGTACCCATCTTGTCGATAATTCTTACTAAATCTTATTTCTTCCTAGCCCTTAATTTTCTTAATTCACATGCTAATTCCTTTTGACAGGTATCAGTGTATTTAACTCTATTCTGATTGTTTCAAAGTTAGTTTCTCTACAAGTATGTGTCAATGCCTTAATGATTTTAAATGCTGTCTTACTGTATTGGCCACATTAACCATTTCATGCTGTGCTGTTGTCAAGTAGCTGAGAATATTTGAGACCAATTCTTCAGTGTAAATTCACCATACATTTTCGCATGTTTATTGTTTCACATGCAACAATTTACATTTGCACAGTCACACCAGTATCCCAAAATCATGCCATATGTGCCATTAAATATAAGCAATTCTTGGACTTTCAGGTGATCTCATCAAACGGTCGGGGGGGGGTGGCTGTCTGGAAATCTTTGCTTATCTCCCCCTATATGATCCCAATGCCTCGAGTAGTGGCCAGACTATCAAATGCAGCTTTCTTCAAAAGTTCATAGGCAAGGATAGAAATATCTCCAAGAGAAAGCCATCAATTTACAATTCTTAACTACGTTTTCCTGAGTTTCACTAGAATGTTCATTGATAATAGATTGATATATTCCATTGAATTACGCCAAGGTGCTGTGTTTTTCCTGTCTCTATCCTATATTGCAGCATTTCAATATTACCATTCTATCTCAATCATGAGCCCTGGAGGAACTTTACTGTCCAATACAATATTCTCATATTATCTTGAAAACAGAAATCAAACATTCCTACATTATTAACACATTTGTTTGCTTGTTCTTTATTTTAGACAACCTTTTATTACCCCTCTAAAATAGTTATATTGTGCCTGACATGTTATCATTTCAAAATTACCCTAAATTCAAAGAACAGTATTGTTGGACTGACAGCTTTAATTAATGTTCAATTTTATTTCCCCCTTAAAAGAAACATTCTTTCTTGACACTCAGGAACCACCTAAATTGCTTTTCACTTGTTTATTTCCATGAAAATGTGGTTATCCTCTTAAACTTCAGGTAAATTTTCCCTTCTTGAGTGCTTGAAACAGAAACTCATAGCAATTTATCTTATCAATTCCACTCTCAGAGACAATGGTGTCCAGGCATGGTGGTTTTACACAGTGTGTTTACATTAGAGACAAAAGTGCTCACAATTAATTTGGAGGTAGCTTCCGTATCTCCTCTCCTTGAAGATAACGAATGGCCTGAATGGTTAAGTCCAACTCATCACTATGCTGTGACATATGCTGGAGCAGCACCAGGGATACCTAAAAATGAGGTCTCAACCTGGTGAAGCCAGAACATAGGACTACATGCATGCTGAACAGTGGAAGTTGCATGTGATAGACAGAGCTAAGCGATCCCACAGCCAATGGATCATATCTAAGCTTTGCAGTCCTGCCCCATTTGGTTGTGAATGGTGGTGGACAATTAAACAATTAACAGGAGGACGAAGTGCCACAAATATAGCCAGCTGTTCTAGTACAGCTACAATGCTGGCATCTACCCGAAAATGTGGAAAATTGCCCAAGTATGTCCTGTACACAAAAAGCAGGACAAGTCCAATCCGGACAATTACTGCCCCATCAGGCTGCTCTCAATCATCAGCAAAGTGATGAAAGGGGTCGTCGACTGTGCTATCATGAAGCATTTACTCAGCAATAAGCTGCTCGCTGATGCTCAGTTTGAGTTCCGCCAGGGCCACTCAACTCCTGACCTCATTACAACCTTGGTCCAAACATGGACAAAGAGCCAAACACAAGAGGTAAGGTGAGAGTGACTGTCCTTGACATCAAGGCAGCATTTGATCAAGTATAGCATCAAGGAGCCCTAGCAAAACTGGAATCAATGGGAATTGGGGGAAAACTCTCCACTGGATGGAGTCATGCTTAACACAAAGGAAGATAGTTGTGGTTGTTGGAGATCAATCATCCCAGTCCCAGGATATCACTGCAGGAGTTCCTCAGGGTAGTGTCCTAGACCGAACCATCTTCAGCTGTTTCATCAATGACCTTCCCTCCATCATAAGTCAGAGGTGGGGATATTCACTGATGATTACACAATGTTAAGTACCAGATACTGAGGCAGTCCATGTCCATATGCAGCAAGATGGTGGGAGACGGTGGCATAGTGGTAATATCACTGAACTAGTGATCCAAAGGCCCTGCCCTGGGGACACGTATTCAATTCCCACCATGGCAGCTGGTGGAATTTAAATTCAATTCTGGAATAAGTTCAATTAACTAATAAAAAATCTGGAATTGAAAGGTATTCTCAGTAATAGAAAGTATTATCGATTGTCGTAAAAACCCATCTGGTTCACTCATGTCCTTTGGGGAAGGAAATCTGCTGTCCTTACCTGGTCTGGCCTACATGTGACTCTAGACCCACAGCAATGTGGTTAACTCTTGAATGACCTCTGAAATGGCCTAGCAAGCCATTCAGTTGTCAAGGGAAAATAAGGATGGGCAACAAAAGCTGGCCTTGCCTGCAACACCCACATCCCATGAAAGAATAATAAAAAGATAACGTGGGCAACATTCAGGCATGGGCTGATAAGTGGCAAGTCACATTCACGCCATATAAGTGCCAGGCAATGACCATCTCCACCAAGAGAGAATCCAATCATCTCCCCTTGACGTTCAATGGCATTACCTTCCTTAAGTGTGGTGACCAAAACTAGTTACAATACTTTAGTTGTGGCCTAACCAGAGCTTTATAAAGGTTCAGCATAACTTCCATGTTTTTGTACTCAATACATTTATGAAGCCCAAGATCCCATATACTTTGCTAACTATTCATGTTCTGCAAACTTCAAAGATCTATTCACATGCGCCTTCAGGTCCCTCATCCCTGCACACTCTTTAGAACTGTCCCATTAAGTCAATATGGCCTCTCCCCATCCCTTTTTTATACTTTCGTGGGATGTGGACGTCACTGGCAAGGTCAGCATTTGTTGGCCATCCCTAATTCCCCTTGAGAAGGTAGTGGTGAGCTGCCTTCTTGAACCACTGCAGTCCATCTGGTGCGGGTACGTCCACAATGCTGTTAGGGAGGGAGGTCCAGGATTTTGATCCAGCGACAGTGAAGGAATGGCGATACATTTCCAAGTCAGGATGGCTTGTGACTTGGGGGGAAACTTACAGGTGGTGGTGTTCCCATGCGCCTGCTGTCATTGTCCTTCTAGGTGGAAGAGGTCACGGGTCTGGAAGGTGCTGTTGAAGGAGGCATGGTGAGTTGCTACAGTGCATCTTGCATATGGTACACACTGCTGCCACTGTGCGTCAGTGGTGCAGGGAGTGAACGTTTAAGGTGGTGGATGGGGTGACGATCAAGTGCGCTGATTTGTCCTGGATGGTGTCCAGCTTCCTGAGTGCTGTTGGAGCTGCACTCATCCAGGCAAGTGGAGAGTATTCCATCACACTCCTGACTTGTGCCAAAATGCATCACCTCACATTCTCTGTATTAAATTCCATTTGCCACTTGTCTGCCCATTAAGTGATATAGATAGGTTAAGTGATTGGGCAAAAATATAGCAGATGGAGTATAATGTGGGAAAATGCGAAGCTGTCTGTTTTGGCAGGAAGAATAACAAAGAAGCATATTATCTAAATGCAGAGCTCTGCGATGCAGAGGGATCTGGGTGTCCTCATGCATGAATCACAAAAGGTTAGTATGTAGGTACAGCACGTAATTAGGAAAGCTAATAGAATGTTATCATTTATCGGGAGGGGAATTAAATACAAAAGTAGGGAGGTTATGCTTCAGCTATACAGGGCATTGGTGAGACCACATCTGGAGTACTATGTACAGTATTGGTCTCCTTATTTAAGGAAGGATGTAAATATGTTGGAAGCAGTTCAGAGAAGGTTTACTAGACGGATACCTGGAATGGGTGGGCTGAGTTATGAGGAAAGGTTGGACAGGCTCGGCTTGTATCAACTGGAATTTAGAAGAGTAAGAGGCGACTTGATTGAAACATATAAGATCCTGAGGAGTCTTGAAAGGGTGGATGTGGAAAGGATGTTTCCCCTTGTGGGAGAATCTAGAAGCAGGGGTCAGTGTTTAAAAATAAGGGGTCACCCATTTAAGACAGAGATGAGGAGAAATTCTGTCTCTCAGAGAGTCGTGAGTCTTTGGAATTCTCTTCCTCAAAAGGCGATGCAAGCAGAGCCTTTGAATATGTTTCAAGCAGAGGTGGATAGATTCTTGATGAGCAAGGGGATGAAAGGTTATCGGGGGTAGGTGGTAATGTGGATTAATCAGTTTAGCCATGAACTTATTGAATGGCGGTGCAGGCTCGAGGGGCCGAGTGGCCTACTCCTGCTCCTAATTCGTATGTTCATATCTATCTCCTGTTGCAGTTGATTTGTATCATCCTCACTGTTCGCCACTCCTCCAAGTTTGGTAACATTGGCAAATATTGAAATGTTACTCTGCATTCCAATATCAAAGTCATTTATACATGTCAAAAAAAGCAGTCGTCCCAGCACTGTACCTTGGGGAACACCACTGTTTATCATCCTCCAGTCTGAAAAACAACCATTTAACATGACTCCTTGTTTTCTGTCCTTAAGACAATTTTTTATCCAAGCTAACACTGACCCTCCTATTCAATGAGCCTCAATTTTGGAGTTCCTCCAGAACTGCACAAACATGGTTCTGGACCTCTCCATGATGGTCCCAAACTGTACAGACAGCATGGCAGAATCTTAAATAAATTCACAAGATGCTGATGTTGGGTTATGGACAGGGCCTGTGAGGTTGGAACCTCTGGGCACAACAGTTGAAGGAGACCTAGAACTTGGCCTCTGGTTGGTAGATGGTTTTCCTGCGTTTCTGACTACCCTTTCTCCTCCTTATTCATGCTGGTTTCTTCACTGAGTTCTCCCTGCTGCCTCTCGTTAACAAGCCACCCCCTTCCTAGAATGGAAGTATCTGTGTTGGGGCATGCCACTGTAGAGTGGGTGACACAAGGATATAGGTTGATGCTGTACAATTGGCTCTTCTGCTTTCTCTTCTTGGGTACCTGGAGCAGCAATGGACAAACACGCTTTACAATATTTTCAGTGAGGAACCTCTGGAAACATGGACCTCACGGCAAAAGGATACATTGAGTTACACTAGGAAGCTGTAATGCACCTGAGTGAATGAATGATGAGATAAACAATGAATAGCAAAGGATACTAGACATGAGCATGAAAAAGGCGCTGCTGTAAACCTCCCCCAGTTCCTCTGTTGAACCAATGCTTATAACATCAGTAGCCCTCTCCTTATAAGGAGTCAAGGATTGTAACTTTGAGAATCCTTCCCCTCCTGTCTGTAACCTGCAGCTCCTGTTATGTGCAGTCGTCCCAGCAACCACATAGAAAAGGAATATTGAGTAAAAAAAAGGTTTAGAAGAGAAAATAAGTTCTACTTAAGTGGCGAAGGCAACATCCACTTTATGTGAGTGTCAGAACATACACCTGTGAGCAACAGTTTCCTGCCTTAGTTCTTCATGCTTGATACTTTGACCCATTTAAGAGCCAAAATGGGTAGCACAATGAAATGGCACAGTGTAAATGAGGAAAGTGAGGATATGTGAATATTTTACAAATTTGTATATTAAGTTTATAATGGGGAGCAATGAAAGAACCTTTTCAGATGTAGTCACATGTTTGCTCACTTACCTTATCATCGTTCTTCCTCACCCACTTTGATCCAAAGTGAAACATGATTGACTGACCCCACCACGCCTCAATTCATGCAGCATGTCCTCCAAAGCTTGTTCATTGAATCAGGCCATTCTGCCATTTTTGGCAATAATTCAAAAAGACACAACTTTAAGGGAACCCAATGTTAATTGTATATTAATTGTGTTTGATTGTGTGCAGATAGTGGGCATTAATTGGGGATTCACTTGTGCTCCTATAAATAAGAGCAGACTGAAACTGTCAGGGCTAGGTTAGGAGGTAGATGTTTGTAACGTGTATCTCTGTAAATAAAGCTTGTAAAAGTGTTTAAAGATTGCTCCAGTTCTATCCTTCACCACCTGGTTTTCCGGAATAGAGTATGGTAGTGGAGGATGGTTGCCTAAAGGTGAAGATAGGAAACTAAGAAAAAAAATTTCAGTCAGAAAACTAAAATCCTCGTGGCCATTATGAAAATGGGAGAAAGTAAATGCAAATTGTCAGGGTATGATCAGTGGAAGAAGGAAGTGGATATGTGGACAAAAGAAAACAAGGTATGGCATTGGTATTGTTGCCTCCTACAAGAAGTAAAATCAGAAGTAAGGTATTTTGTGAGATAAATGCCTATCAATTGGATAGTGTTGAAGGTTTGGACCTTCTATTCGAGTTCTTGGATGAAACCTTCAAGAAAGATGATCTGTTAAATGACTATGAAGTATGGTCAGAATTTCTTAGAATTCGAGAACATGGAAGAATGTATCAAGGACTTTAACAGTTTTTATAAAAGATTGACAAAATTCAATTTAGGGGTCCCGGGACCAGCACTAGCATTTGAATTACTGGATTGTGCTAAGACATCTCAAATGGACAAAAACCTGGTTCCAACTGGTGTTCCATTCTCAGAGAAGGAGACCTTGTTGGATCAGATGTCAGCTGTCTTAAAAGAAATTCCTGGGAAACAATCAATTTCTTCAGCCTTCATGGAACAAATGAGACATTCCGCAGCGACACAAAGAATGATTGCCAGATTTTGAAATAGCCCAGATACAGGACGCAGGTGTAAATAAAAAGGATTAAAGACGGGCAGACTGAGAATGAAAACAGCTTTGGCAGCTCTGGTTATTACAACGTAAGACCAAATCGGAACAAAAATAATGAGTGAATGAATCCTAGGAATGCCCAAACAGTTAAAAGGTACTTCAGGTGTGATTTGAAGTACCATTACGCGGTAAACTGCCCAAAGCGAAGAGGCAGGATCCTGGAAATATCATGATGAAGAGAATGCTGAGGAAGAGGATGAAGATGATAATGAAGCTGAACATATTAAACTGGTCAAGCGGTGCTAGATGATGCTTGTATTTCAACAGTATGTGGGACAGATTGGTTCAAGTGTTATCCTGATTAACTAAGTAGTGAGGATCGAAGCAAGGGTAACGAATATAAAAGTACTACTTTCTTTAGGTTTGACAATACAACACATTGAGGTCACTAAAGAGAGTTGTAATTCCATGTGAAATAGCTGGAGTAAGCCATTTCATAAGTACTGATGTAGTCTTCAGTGAGACACCGATGCTGTTCAGTAAATCTACTGTGAAAAAGGTGCACATGAAACTTGACATAGAGCATGATGAGGCAACTATTTTTGAGAAGTCTGTTAATCTGAAGTTTACCTAATTAGGACATTATTGTGTCCTCTTAACAAAACCTGATGTTTCTCATCAGAGTGTTAGAGAAGTATTAATGGCATCAGGTGATAAGAATGAGAGGGAGAGAGAGAGAGAGAAAACAAAAGCAAAAAACTGCAGATGCTGGAAATCTGAAATTGAAGCCAAAAATACTGTACTCAGCAGGTCTGGCAGCATCTGTCGAGGGAAGAGCAGAGTTAACGTTTCAGGTCTGTGACCTTACATCAGGAAAAGCTACTGGAAAGTTTAAATATTGGTTGAATGTTCAGAATGATGGCCAAGAAGTGGGTCCCTGGACAGGCTGAATGGGGTGAAAGAGTGAAAAGTAACAAAGCGCAGTGCAGGTACTGATAGTGACTCTTGGGTCAGGAACAATCACCTGGTGCAGCAAGACCATCTGATAGTGCAAGAAGGAGATCTCACAGTAGTAGTCCTGACACACCATAAAAGTGCAAATAAAGGCCATAGCTTGAATAGAATAGGCAATGAAATAAAGGGCACAGAACAGTCTTGGAACAGAACCACAAGCAGATGGCCTCATTATCATAAGGTTTTGGTGGCTGCCAATAACTTGAGGTTAAACTAATGAGAGGCAAAACAAAGGGAATTAGATAGTTGGAGAGACTTTGCAGTTTATTCTGTGGTTCCTGACCAGATAAGTTCCAACCAGCTTTGTCACATGGATGGATTTGTACTGAAAAAGTCCTCGTAGATAGGACCTATAAGGCTAGTTGCTAGGGGTTTTGAACAGCGACTGGGTGATACAGATATTCGAGCGGACTCTCCTACAACTGGAAAAGTAATCATAAATATTTTTAGCTCTTTTGGCTACATAGTTATGGGAGTGTAGATCAATTGATATAAGCATCACATTTCTACAGGACGATACCTTTCAGACAGAAGTGTTTCTGAAACCAGCCAAAGAGGCAGCAGCTGCAGAGTTATTTTCATCCTGGTTGATCATACCAGGTTATCACAAAAAGATGATGTTATACTTAAAGGAGATACAGGGCAAATGCAAAGCTTGATTGTTGAGATGAACTTGCTGGGCACTCAGACTTGACCAAATGCTAGTTTTAATGTGTTGTACTATGATGAAACACCCTAAAGTTAAGAATATTTTAAAGGCAAGTAAAACATAAAAAAATGTAAATCTGGATAAATGCATACTTAAGTTCCCATGCTTAGGTGACCCAGACTATAAAGTTAGTCATTTTTAGTGATGCTTCACATGCTAATCTTCCTGATAGGTATCCTAGTGCAGCTAGTTTCATAATATTTCTGAAGGGAGAGAATAGGAAGTGTTTTTCTTTAGCTTGGGAAGCTAAGAAAATAAGAAGTGTTGTTAAAAGTACTCTGGCTGCCAAAACACTGGCTCTTGTGAATTCAGTGGATATGGGATTCTATTTGTAAAATATTTTAAATGAAATTCTGTATGATGGGCATACTGAAGATAGTATACCCAGTGAATGTTATGTAGCTAATTGTTCCTTGTGGGATAATGTATGCTCTACGAAAGGTGTGAGTGAGAAAAAGTTACAGATTTACTTTGCTGACTTGAAAAAAATGCTGGAAAGAAAGAAAATCTCTAAAATTAAATGGGTGGATGCAAGTTATCAATTGTCGGATTGTTTTACAAAAAGAAATGCATACGCGAAGAAATTGTTAGGATTCTATTGGAGACACGTTGCACAATGTAATGCTTTGTGCAGAATATGGAGGTTTTTGATTTAATTTGTTTTGAAATTTTGGGTGGACATATAAACTAATTTTTATTTTGAGAGAGAAGGGAATCTATTAATTGTATATTAATAATGTTTAATTATATGCAGGTCATGGGCATTAACTGGGGATTCACTTGTGCTCCTATAAATAGGAACTTTGGGGGCTAGGTTAGGATGCACATGTTTGTAATGTGTATCTCTGTAAATAAAGCTTATAAAAGTGTGCAAAGATTGGCTCCAGTTCCATCCTTCACCACCTGGCTTTCTGGAATAGAACAGCCAGCAGTCCTTTAAGAGGCATTGGCATAGGAAAAACCAGCCCCTGATCTCGATGCACATCCAGCATGTCAGGCATAATCTACTGGAAGGGCTATCAAAGTATTCTAATGAGCTGAGCTCAGTTTGTAGGGCAAGGCCAATCTCATGAGCTACAGGAGCATCGGGACTGCAATATGAATCCCTTTATGTTAAATGCATCCAAACTATATAATCCACAAATGAAGTTTTATTCCCTGATAAAATAAATACAAACTTAATTGACTGATGGAAACATTCATATTTGTCCCAACTATGTACTAATGAATAACATCTAATATATAAAATGCCATCAAGTACACATAGTAAAGAAACACTGAACAACAAATGAAGATAGATGATGCGCATTCACAGTTTCCTGCTCCTCATTACTTGCTGCTATTTTAATGGCTCCCCATCTCTTGCTTGTGGATTGCTTGGTTTGTTTTATTTAGCTCTCCTGGACCTCTGGGCATTTATTTATTGAGAGATACAGCACTGAAACAGGCCCTTTGGCCCACTGAGTCTGCACTGACCAACAACCACCCATTTGTACTAAACCTAATTAATCCCACATTCCCACCATCTATTTACACTAGGGGCAATTTACAATGGCCAATTTACCTATCAACCTGCAAGTCTTTGGCTGGGGGAGGAAAGTAGAGCACCCAACAGAAACCCACACAGTTACAGGGAGAACTTGCAAACTCCGCACAGGGAGTACCCAGAACTGAACCTGGGTTGCTGGAGCTGTGAGGCTGCGGTGCTAACCATTGCGCCACTGTGCTGCCTGCGTTTTAAATAATGTGAGAATGCTAGCTAGGTGCCCTTGTGTGTTTTTTAAATGCTCTGGTGTTGCACTGCAGCTTTTTACTGTACAGCTTGATGTTCTGTTTCGAAAGCTCGTAACAGTATTCAAGCCTATTGTGCGTTGTCTTGAAACTTTGGTAAGGGAATATTTTAACATAGCTGTTGAACCTAGGCTATGTCTATATGTCTACTTTGAAACAGCACAAAACAGGAATTTATGCAAATATATTGATGGATATGCTAAAAATAAGACCCAGAGGGAATTAAACTCATTAATGTTCTTCAGACATTGAATTAATTATTTTACCATATGTAATGGTTTATCTGTTGCATCTTGGCCTCTTGCAGGGTATGGTGTTCTTGCCATTTAGCAAGACCTACTATTAACATAAACGGCAACACACTTGTTAACAAAGGCTGAATGATTTACTTCTGTTTATTAAAGCAGTAATTTCCATAAATTCACCTATCTGATTTCTACATTACTGCAGGCAATAAGTTTCTGAAAGTACAATTCTTTTGTGTCAGGACATGGGACAAACGAGGCTCAAGCTAACAACACTATGCAATTACAGCCCCCTCATATGCTTCTGCCAGAATCCTACTTGGATCAGGTTATGTGTTTCTCTGTGTTCAGCAGGGTCAAATATCCATATGTATCATAAGTAAAAGTTTTCCTGCCATTTGATTTCTATAGTTCCTTGTCCTTGCTTATCCTTTGACTTCTATTTATCAAAAGAAAGACTTGCTTTGCACATACATTTTCATTTATAGCAGATCATTTTCATTCCGAGTAATTGCAGGAATTTGGGTGGAGTTGTGTTCAGATAACCACCAAAGGTATTACTAAACCTGTTTTGAAGAATTAAACAACAAGTGCAGGAGCTTTGCTTTTTTTCTCTTTGAATGTAAAATCTCTACTTCAGCGTTAAGTTTAACAGGGCAGAGTTTTCACTTTGGGTGCAACTGGCAATCGTTTTGCGCTCAAAATTGTGCTAGTTTTTCAAAATATGGTGAAAAGGTGGTGGGAAACCCGCCTCGGCCATTCAGAGCTCCCCCGGTTCTATTTAACGGTGCTCGGGCAATTAACTGCCCAGCACCGGGATCCCCACGCCTTTAAGGTTGGGGATCCCACCTCCAAGAACTGCCGACCAATCAGACGGCTATCAGCTCAGTAGTTTCGGCAGTGCCCCAGAGCCAGAAGGCCTGGAAACCAGGCCCAGCGCTGGAGACCGCGACCCAAGGTAAGTGAGGCGGGGTCACCGGGGCCTGCTGATACAGGGAGGGAGGATTGGCGTTGAGCGCAGGGGAAGTGGGGTTCAGGGAGATTTATTGTTTTCTCCAGGTGCCCTCCATGGGCCACAGATTGTCCATGGAGGAGGGACCACCCCACCCCCCCACCCCCTCAAAGCTCACACAGTTGTCACCTCGTTTCTGTGCGACCTCCTGTGTGGCAGAGGCCAATAAGTGGCTCTAAATAGACCTCTTAAGGGCCTCAATTGGTCTTTGGGTGGGAAGACCGTTGTCGATTTATCCTGCCCCTGACTTATTTGCGGTGCAACAGGAAGGCGACAGGCCCTCTATGCTCTGTATCCCGCCTCCTGTCACAATTCTATGGGCCCTCCCCCACCTCCTAGCCCATCTCCAGGGGGCCCATTAAATCCAGCCCTTTTAAAGGGTTCACAATTTGGATCTGTAGCACCACAAGAGATGGCATTATGGAAGCTGAAGGATGTCAAAGTGGGACACGACGCATGGGGTCCCATACTGGGAAGGGCATTCACTCAGGCGTCACCTATGTGCAACGGAAACCTCTGAACTGGTGCTGTCATGATGTCACTCAGCCCTAGGAACTGATTTGATGCTTTATTTGCAAATTGTATCATTCAGGCCCATTCAATGTCTTTGCTTGTCACTCACCAAAGAACATTCCTTCAGCCGCAAGAGGCACCCAGCGCTAGCGTTACTTAAAGGGCCAGGCACCTAACTTGCAGGTCAGGAAATTTAGAATAACTTCTGCTATTGCAAAGTCTCTGGAGGTATTGTGGAGTATTTTTGAAAGTGTTGTGATGAGATCCTGGATTTGGCAGGGAATTTTGTTGAATCCTCATAGGAAGAGTAGAGGATGAGGTGGCCTGTCAACACATAGGCTGAAACATGTATGGGGGCTGCCGTCACAATGCTTCTGGATCTGCAGCAGAACAGTGAGATGGAGCAGAGGTTATGGAGAGGGCAAGTTCTGCGTGATGTCCTCTGCCAAGTTGGAACTGGACTCCTCCATGCTCCTCGACAGTGACAGGAGGCTTCTGGCAGGCCACCCAATGCACCCAGCATCTTGGTGTACATCCTCATCAGCGTTTTCCTGTATGCCGCCCCATCGAGATCCTCATCTGAGTTTTCTGTAGCAGAACTTGTCTGAGACCTCACCCTCCAATGAGAAGGAAAAAGAACCATCCTTTCCCCCTGGCCTTGCTGCCGTCTGGTGGCTCACCACGTGCTTATCATAACTCTATGCTAGCCTTCAAGGTATGTGCAGTACCGTTACCTGAGCTGGTGGCTGTGCGTGTCAGATGAATTGATGGGGCCTGTTCATCAGTGGTGAGGTGTTACTCTCATTTTCCTCTTGGGGCTGTTGTGGCTGGGCAGTCAGCAGTTCTTGGGTGTCTAAAAGCAGGAAATCAGAAAGGGAAGGTTGGTGTGAGGGAAGGGGGTTGGAGTGGGAAGCAAGAGGTCCATGGTCACACCATCAGCAGCTTGCACATCACGCTAGATAGCAGGATGAAGGTGAGCTGGGAGTTGAGATGGAGCAAAAGGCAGGAACATACCCATCATCCTCAATGTTCTCAGCAACACTGGATGCCATGGGCTCTGTCACAGCCGCTCCCATGATGCAGGCAACTATTTCCCCAGTAAGGCTCAGGAGATGCAGGCGTTCTTGTCCCTTGCTGGCTCTGCTCTGCTCCCTCCTGTTATGGGGCCGCCTTGTCCTGTAAGAGGGGGAAGAATGCCATTGATTGTGTTGCACTGTGCTTGGGTGATGTGCCAGCTAGAGCTGAATAACTGGAGGTATGTGGAAGCAGCAGGAGCTGCGTGTGAGGCTGGAATCATTGGAATGTGTGTGAGGGTGAGGTGGAGTATCTGGATGTTAGGCATAAGTCCTGAGTGCCAGGGAGTGCTAACGGTTGAGTGATGGGCATATGGTGCATTGAGCAGCATGCGAGGTTGGTGCTGTAGTGGGTAGGAGATGCATTCACTGACCTTGACCACCTACATGAAGACATTAGGCTTTTTGTGACCCTGCTGCCAGCTCCATGGAGCCAGAGTCTGGGAATTGACCTCCCTGACCATCTGCTCCCAATCCCTTCTGGTAGTGGTCCTTGAGGCTCTCCTGGTCCTCTGTGGAACCATGGCATCTCTCCTTTTGTCCACCTCCATGATTGAGGCCTCCCCTTCTGCGCCACATTCATAAAGCTGGGAGCCCTCTCTCTGACTTGGTGTTCCATTTCCATTGTTTAAAATTGCAGCACTGATATTCATCAGCAGCTTCCTGTGATTCAGTTCATCCTCCCTTTAAGAGGGACAGACTTCCTTTAAAAAGAGCAGGCTGCCTGCACCATGTGCTCTCTGAGAATGGTGATTAGCTCCCTGCTCACATTCAGTCAGCCAGCAGTACGGGCCACGCTCAGACCAACACAGCAATCAGGGAAATGAGGAGCCAGCACAAAATTTGAGTAAAAGCAAAATACTGCAGATGCTGGAAATTTGAAATATAAACAGAAAGTGCTGGAAATACTCAGCAGGTCAGGCAGCATCTGTGGAGAGAGAAACAGAGTTAACACTTCAGGTCAGCGACCTTTCATCAGAACAAAATTTGAGTGGCAGCTGATCTCCATGGCAATGGGAGCAGACAGGCCACGTATTATGAACCCCGTGCACTAAAAATGGCACGGATCAATTTCTGGCCTAAAATTTTCCATGAACCAATACAATAGGGCAGTCTTTTGGAATGTCATTATTTATTTATTTTTCCTTATGTTTAAAGATGTTCCCTGATATGTTTAAGCATGGTAACCTGGTGCAGATTTATTAATACAGCTGAAAATGTGTTTATCGAAAAGTAAGCATTTTTATAAGATCGTCCAGTCCACCACCTGTGAGAAACCTGATTTTAAATAACTGAAAATGAAATTTATAAAAATATAGAACCATTTACTAGTTCCACTAGTGTACAACTAGAAAGTCTCTTAGCAATTAAATTTCTTTTCATAATTAAAAACTTTAAAAAGCTGCTTATTAGTCTCCTTATGCCTAAAAAAAGCTCAGTTTTAAGACCTTCCTTGAAGGGCTACAATTGGTCGCAATTGGCAGAAGCTCACCAGGGTGATTAATTCAATCTGCGGGGGTGTGGCCAGTTTTGTGGGCAGGGCCAGCTTTCACTGCAATGTTTTTAAACTAGCACAAATGATCGCAGAAACTCGATTTATGCTGGACTCAACTTGCTCTTGAAATTCCCCAGTCTTTTCCACTGGATTTGCCAAATTCTCTACCCCATAATGTGTCACAAGGCAAGACTGATGTCAATCTGCTGAACCATAAACTCATTAGTCATTCATTGCTTTCCTCGGGTACATAAAATTATTAATTACTTGGTTAACATTAGAGTGAAATCATGTTTATCAGATCGCTTAGCCTGGGCTGTTAACTCCCTAGTGACCAAAACACTACCTTTTGTGGATGTCAAACACAGTAACTACCAATATGCAATTTTATTAATCTGGCTTTTTGTTTTTTTTTTAAATCAAAATTTGCAGTTGTGTACTTTCATTTAGGCAGAATTAGGGAGGATAATGATTTAAGGGAGGTTTGCACAGTATCTACACTAGACACAATGACAGAGATTTGGTGGAGCTGTACAGTAGATCATGTGAGATCTGTACAGTGCAGGATAGTGTGAGTGAGGAGTGTTTGAACATAGGGCAGTGTAGGATGGTATAAGTGAGGAGGAGTGTTTGTGTGTTGTGCTGTGTAAGATGGTGTGGGTGAGGAGTTTTTGAGTGTTGTGATGTGTAACATTGTGTGAGTGAGGTGTATTTGAGTGTTGTGCTGTGTAAGATGGTGTAAATGAGCTGTGTTTGAGTGTTGTGCAATGTTGGATAAGGACTGGTGATGGAGTCCATACAGAGAAAAATCTCCTCTGTAGAACCTGCAAATAGAGAGCGGTTGGCCCTTTAGCCAGGATATGAAGAAGGTCGCCCTTCAAGTCGAAATAAACACAGATTTGTTGCATATGCACAAAAAACCCAACTGTTGTGAGGCAAAAAAGTCATGCATTTCTTCTCCATTTGTCCCTTCTTGGATCTAACTGAACTTCTCCCTTTAGTCTACTCTGTGCATGGCTAAAAAAAGGCACTGAAATTCCTCCCTTCACTAGTTTCAGAGGTATTAATCGAAAATGCCCCAACATTGCTGCTGAAATAGCAGAGAGGGATTTCGATATTGGCGCTGATATTAGATTAGATTAGATTAGAGATACAGCACTGAAACAGGCCCTTCGGCCCACCGAGTCTGTGCCGAACATCAACCACCCATTTATACTAATCCTACACTAATCCCATATTCCTACCAAACATCCCCACCTGTCCCTATATTTCCCTACCACCTACCTATACTAGTGACAATTTATAATGGCCAATTTACCTATCAACCTGTAAGTCTTTTGGCTTGTGGGAGGAAACCGGAGCACCCGGAGAAAACCCACGCAGACACAGGGAGAACTTGCAAACTCCACACAGGCAGTACCCGGAATCGAACCCGGGTCGCTGGAGCTGTGAGGCTGCGGTGCTAACCACTGCGCCACTGTGCTGCCCTATGTAAGTACACTACATATTAATTTTAGAGCCCAATATGACTGTCTTTCCATGCTACACATAATGCTATATTAATCTCTTGTTCCTTCCAGCGTAAGCTTCACCCCACAGAAGAGAATAAAGTGTAGAATTTACTTTTAGACATGTTATCATATGTGCACTTGGTGTTTTGACAAAGGCATAAACCCATGTAAACTCAGATAACAATATATGTAGTAAGCAAATAAGTGCGTAAAAGATTTTATGCAACGTTGAATTTGTCCCTAAATTTTCACCATGATAATAAAACAATCATCTCCCCCCGGTTAATTTTTTCAAATTGAAAATGGACAAGGGTCAGACAATGGGTTTTCACTTCTGTTACCTAGGTTTGAATCCAGGCCATATTTATGGGATGAAAGTCTCTTCTGTCTGTTTGCTGTAAGCCTGCATGAAATGAGCTGAGAAAGTCTCAGTCCAGCTCCAAGTGACCATAAACCCAGGACACCCCTAACTCATCAATCTCGGTGAGTTGGCAGTTTTACATCTCATGATATATTGCCTTATACTTGGCTGGTGTGGGAAGTTGGGAAAATGTCATGGTGGTGGCGTGAGGAATGCCATTCTGTTATTTGCGTCTTGGCACAGTCTCTTTACGCTTTCGTTTGCATCTGACCATGCTGCCCTTGAGACGGGAGCACTAGCTGCCTGAAATGACAAGTTCTGGTGCAGAACACAGCAAACATTATCTTCATCTACTTCAAAATTTACACCCCCAAAAGTGAAACATTCTTGGAAAATTAGAAGAAAATAAATAAGAAATATTGGTATACTTTAATCTACCTATTTTCCATCAGTATTTCAGACTTCCAGATGCTGATCTTCTATAACAAATGATTGATTTTCCTGGCTTCCCATGTTGACTGATCCAATGGAAATGTTGGTTTCTTGTGACAATTACTGTAGACTTTCCATGGTCGAAGCTCCTGGAAAGATCAGACACTTCAATTCAATCTTCCCCAATCAAGCATCTACTGAACCTCAAGATCTCTGTAAAAGCTGTTGGAGCCTTTTTGATAGACATGCTTCCCATGAATTGGCTCTAGCAGCCAAATATGGATTAGACTGACTAAGAAGAGTGCTTATACCATTTTGATATCAAATGGACGTAAACCATGCACTAATTGACCTGATTGTAACATGGAGCATCTCTCATTATATGTCAGTGGGGAAGTTACTGTGAAGATTCCACAAAGCTCAGTTTCACATTGCATCTGAAAGACTACACGAGCCAGCAGTGCAGCATTCCCTCAGTTCTACGCTTGAGTATCAACCTAGATTTTATGCTCATGTTTCTGGAGTGGGACTTAAACCCACAACCTTCAGGCTCAGATGTGAGACTGCTACCATATGAGCCACAGCTCAGTTTAATGCCAGAAGCTGCCACCAAATTGAAATAATAATAAATTCCCAGGTGGAAATATGATACCATTTCTTAGGTTAGTTAAGCTGAGTTAGACTGGGCCAACTAATACAAACAATAAACAATCTGAACATTTTGTTCTGATTAACATTTGAGTATGCAGAATGTGTTATGAAGAATTTAAGGGCAATAACCATACAATAGACATTATCCCCGTGGTCTCTGTTCAGTGATGTGAACAGCACTACCATTGATAAGGTTATTAATTATTGGGCTCTTGAAGCATGAATGGCTGAGGTTTGTAATGGTAATTTTGTTCCTTGTATAATTGAGAGTGAATGATTTTGAACATTGTCTTGGCTCCTGGTATGAGAAAATAACTAGAAGCTACTGTGCAAGCAGTTAATTCACCAGAGCAGTAGCAAGTAAGAGCAAATAAAATTAGCTTGACTGTAATAAATTACTGAAAGGTCTTTTTCAGCATGTCATGTCCCTGTTGCACTAAAATTATTAAATGACAAATATTCACTAAGCTAGCTTGAGAGAGAGAATAATATGAATCAACTTTCAGTGCTCTATCTTATATCAAGTAACCCAAGATCTTTCCATCTTTCCTCAACCTCTTCATTGCATTTGACACAATTGACTGCTCCATACAACTCCAACATCTCCCATCTGCAGTCCACTTTCAGAGCTGTGTGCTCTCCAGTTCCGGTGCCTGTTGTAATGAAGATATTACAGTGGAGGCCATGTAAGCTAAGTGTAAAACCTGTCTTGGTGGGGAGTGCTCTCTGAGCCCATAAAGAAAGTTTGAACTGCTGCCACTCCAGGCTCCTCCCATCTCACCCACAACACCCTCCCATACCCCATGACTTACCTGACTGGCAGTCTACGAGCCACCCAATCCTCTTAGGCAACAAAGTCTGCCTTTGGATCACTATTTTGCATGCCCATTAAAATGGACTAGGTCTCCTACTGCAGCTCCCAGGCGGGTATACCTTGCATCCTGCTGAATTCCCATCCAGGAATTAAATTTACCCTGTACAGTGTGAGATTAAATAAAACCAAAAATATCCTAACATGAATAACACCTTCATCTGAGGTGAAACCTTTGTAACTAACTGAAATTACATAGCAACACATTTCAAACTTTGAGCTATTAAGCCTGTCTATCAAAGTCATTCCTTTCCTTCCTGGAAGATATCTCCATCACTTCAAGCTGTTAAAGTTTTGGAATTTTTGATTTTCTTGGTCTTTGCAGAAAGGTTTTGAAAATCAAGTCCATGTAAACTACATTACTTTTAATAATATATAAACAAAATAAACAGATAAAGGAAAACAAAGCAAGAAAACTATAATTAAATGTAATTTTCTTAATTTTAACCTGAACTATTTCAATTGCCACCCAAAGACTCTGCTCAAGTTTGGAGGAACACATCAACGAATTAATAGGAAAAGCAGAAAGCAAACTCCAAAAAGAAGTGAGAGGCAACAAAATTTGTTCCTAATGAGATCTAGCTGCCATTTTCTAAATTTCGTAAAATTGATGGGGGTAGGATTTGAAAGACATAGAAACAATAGTCTTTATTTTAAACTGAAATTTGAAATGTAAGTTTTTTTTAAATTATTCATGAGTCCTTGGGAATGAGATCACAGTTGGAGTACTTTATTCATGATTAATGCATGATGTATTAGCACAGACATGCAGCAATAGTAGTGTGTGCAGTTTTTATCACCATTATAAAAATCTTAATGGCTGTTCAGGCATGTAAAAATGCCTACTTTGTTATTTACTTCTGTCACAAAATGGGTTGGATAATATTGTTAGGAGTTTGATGAGGATTGGAAAATGTCGTGGCAAGTTCAACTTCAAACTTAAGAAAATTATATTCAATTAGAGGCCTTAGCTCTCTTATTTCAGCTGACATCATAAATGTTCCATGTGTAGTGAACTTTTCCGTACTGAATGCATCCGTCCCATGTGAGTGGAGTTGTTATGTAATCTCATGTCTTCCCATGTGATCTGTTAAGCAATATAAGTGCTGACAGTGGAATCGCTGTCAAGGAGCTCATTCCATTTCATCCATTAGAGAAAATTAATGACCAATACCATCCATTTCACTTTCCATTGCCTTCTGATCACTGGTACTGTCTGTTAGCTAATGCTCACACAAACAGAGGAAGAGAAATATATAGGGAATTTCTGCAACTTTTCATTAATGTTCCAGGATTCAATGAATGATGTAACAACAGCTTGAATTTATAATAGTGCCTTTTAATGTAAAAGTATTTGCATTTATATATCACCTTTCACAACAGCAGGCATCCCAAATGCTTTCCGGCCCATTAGGTATTTTAGAACTGTAGCCACTAATGTAATATAGGAAACTTTTACGGGTCTTTACCGATTCATGTACATTTCTCAGATCTACTCATTTCCCTTCAAGCCCATTTTGCAGTGACATATTTGTAGTGTGAATACACTGCTGGAGATAAAAGCAGTGACGTACCTTACACACCAGCTTCACTTTAGAACTCACTGGGTCCAGCAATGCAGTGCTTATGTTACTGGACTAGTATAGAAGCCGGGACTGATAGTCCAGAGAATGTGATGACATGGTGGAGACTTCCTTTTTGAAGCTCAGCCACTTCAGAAGTCAATTGAGAATCAATCACGTTTATGTGGAACTGGAGTCATATGTAGGCCAGACCAGGTAAATTCAATTAATAAAGAATCAGAACAAAGAAGCTGGCATCGGACCATGAAACTGTTGTAAAAATCCAGTGGGTTCACTAACGACCTTTGGAGAAGGAAACCTACTGCCCCTACCCAGTCTGGTCTACATGTGACTCCAATCCCACACTAATGCGATTGACTCTTAATTGCCTTCTGAAGTAGCTGAGGCTGAGGAAGGCAGTGTCCCACCATGTTCTCAAGCAACTAGAGATGGACAAGTGATACACCCAAATTCTGAGAATGAATTTTTAAAAATACAAGCGATAGAACAACAACTTGCATTTATATAGCACTGTTAATGTAGTAGAAGGTCATAAGGTACTTCACAGGAACTTTAATCAGACAAAATTAGACATTGAGCCACATAAAGAGCTGTTTGATCAGGTGATCTAGAGAGTCACTTGTTCCTCAATGCTTGTCCTCCCACAAAAGGAGTTATAATGAGTTAATAGAAGAGGGTATTTTTTTTTTACGTTTTTAGCTTTTAAAAGAAATATTCATTTATACTGTATTCAATTAACTGAATTTGATTTAATTTACTGTTACTTTTCCAATTTTACCAGTCTGATGTGTAGAAGGAACTGGATGGTTATAAAACAAGTCAAACTTATGTTAGATGCAAAATAAAGCCCTTCCTTTGCCTTTATCTTGTAATTCTGTTCATTTCCAAGGAAAATATGTGTTTCTATTTGTTAGAGTATTTTGCACTTTCACAAGCCTTTATTAACAGTTTCTCTGCACAATACTCCACATGCCAACATTGGATTCATACGAGCTAAACAAGAAACCTTTCCACTGAGCCTATTCTTTCACACTCCAATTCATCCATCTTAACTCTGAATGTCGACTAAATATTTGACTTCAGGCAAATTACCATGTTGCAATTCTCCTGTAATATGCAGCACAGTGCCCTCTGGTGCAGTTAATTAGCCACCACATATTTATTTGATTGAGATTGGACAAAACATGTCGAAGGTGATTCACAAAAGAACCTGAGGCAACATGAAGAAAAACGTTTTTGTGCTACACTTTCTGATAGGACTGTGAAAACAGATTTAATTGTAGCTTTAGAAAGAGAATTAGATAAATACTTGAAGGAGAAAAAATTTCAGGAATATGGGGAAAGAGTAGGACAGTGGACTAACTGGATTGATACCTCTAAGAAGGAGCTGGCACAGACCCAATGGCCTGAAAGCCTTTTCCTGTGCCTCATCATTCTATAATTCCACGATTTCTTGTAAATTTGATGTTCTTTCAGTATGTTACGGCCATGTGACGTGACATGGGTGGTTCCCATTGTTCAGCTCCCCACTTGACCATAGCAAGTGTATTTGTATTAGGGTTTAGCCCCTCGGTGTTTTCTTTTTCAAATAACCAGACAGTGACAGGTTTTCTTGTAGGTTTTAAAAACAGAAAGTCAATTGTTTATTGATCAATATGCCTTATCCTGAAATTTTTGCAACCAGATTTACTCATGCATTCACTCACTCACACACAAGACAAAACAGATAGAGAAGGGAAAGAGGAAGGTTTTTTTAGTGGGGGAGAAAGTTACGATAAACCAGTTCAATTCTCTTGAGACTCAAGTTCTAGATGGTTGCAGGCCTGAAATGATTGTAGATTTCTCTCTTGTTGAAGTCACTTCCAGCTCTCTCTGCTGTATGATGTAGATGTCAGATTCTTTTCAGCAGGGCATGTACTTTTTGATTTGCTGAAATGCCAGCTGTTACAAGTAGCTTCACCTTCTGGGACATTCTCTCTCTCTCTGGTTGTCTTTTTTAAAGTTAAAACTGTGTCACTTCTCATCTCCTGTTAGGAGACATTCTGGTTTCTTTCCCATGATGATTGCACAGTGGCCCATGACGTGGCCACTTCACACCTCCTTTCTTTTAGAAGAAGACATTCAATTATGGAATGTTGTTAGGATAGCTTTAAGATGGGTTTCGTTAATGCCTTTTGGCTTTTAAGATGGGTTTCGTTAATGCCTTTTGGCTTTGAAGATTAGTCCTTTGTCTTTTTCACACTGGCTACACAAAAGGTCAATCCCCTTTTTCTTCAGTGGCCATTTTGGACCATTGTACACTTTTTTAAAATAAAGGTTCATTTTTTAAAGACGAGTTCCATTTTTTCATAACTCTTCAGAGTTAGTCCGTGAATGTTGTATCATTGCACTTCCAATGTGTGTGACAGGTGTTAATATGTAGATTGATAACTGACAATAACAGAATACTCAATGTTCTCAACTTATTGGTCAAATGTGGATAATACTATTTGTTTTAGAAACAGTTTAAAATGAATTACATCATAGTGTAATTTAGTTGAAGTAGAATTAACACAAGTGATTTTTTTTGTATTGGAGGGCAGATGAGGAGAATATTTTTATATGCGTTGTTATGATGTGGAATGCACTGGCTGAAGCAAATTCAATTGTAACTTTCAAAAGGGAATTGGATAAATACTTGAAAAGGACAAAAAAAGTGCAGGGCCATGAGGTAAAAGCAGGGGATTGGGACTGATTTAGACCTTCAACGAATGAGCACAGGAACAGAGGTCCAGAGTAAGACAATGAGTGGTGGTGGGAGGCGGACCTGATGCAAGGCCAAATAGGAATGTGGCCACCACGTGTGAGAAGAGGAACGTGCATGGAGAAGCACTGAGAGCAGCATGAAGATTTACAATGTAAATCTCCATCTGATTGTCTCCTAAATTTTTGATTCTACGGCCATCAACCTTAGAATCAGAAAATGATACAGCCCAATAGGAGTCCTGTGCCTGTGTCAACTCTTTCAAAGCGCTATGTCCCACTCCCTTGCCCTTTCCTCATTGCTCTGCAGAATCCAACCCCACGCCCTGCCCCCACCTTTCAAGTATTTATCCAATTCCTTCAGAATGTCATTATTGTATCCCCTTCCAACATATTTTCAGACAGTGCATTCCAGATCACAACAACTCACTGTGTAAACAAATTCTCCTCATTTTGGTTCTATATTTCATTTTCATGGAGTAAAATTAAAATCAAAAGAGCAGGGTAACGGGTGACTGAATCGATATTGGCCATTTCACATTATTGTCCAAAGTCAAAATTAGCTCTGACAGCAACTCTGATTCCCCGAATTTCTTTCCAATTTTCTCCCTTCTATTAATAGAGAGCTTTTATTTCTTCCTACAGTGCAATTTCTTGCTTACTCTTCCTGTCCAGCAAGGGAAAAGCCACTGTTGTGTTGTTGGGGATTTTACCAAATGTTTCTTTCCTGCTCAGGGCTAAGAACTGCTCCGTGAGTAAGATGAAATTGCCACCTGGTAATGTAGTGTTGCCCAGAAGTCAAACAGATATCTTTTGTTATTGTACTGTACCAGCCACATAAATACTGTGGCTACCAGAGTAGGTCAGAGGCTGGGAATTCTGTGGTGAGTAACTCACCTCCTGTCTCTCCCAATTCCTGTCCACCATTTATAAGGCACAAGTCAGGAGTGTGATGGAATACTCTCCACTTGCCTGGATGGGTGCAGCTCCAACAACATTCTAGAGGTTCAACACCATCCAGGACAAAGCAGCCCGCTTGATCAGCACCCCATCCACCACCTTCAACATTCACTTTCTCCATCACCGATGCACAGTGGCAGCAACGAGTACCATCTACAAGATGCACTGCAGCAACCCACCAAGGCTCCTTAGACAACACCTTCCAAACCCATGACCTCTACCACCTAGAAGGACATGGGCAGCAGATGCACGGGAACACCACCACCTGCAAGTTTCCCTCCAAGCCACACACCATCCTGACTTGGAACTATATCGCCGTTCCTTCACTGTTGCTGGATCAAAATCCTGGAACTCTTTTCTTAACAGCACTGTGGCTCACCACCACCTTCTCAAGGGCAATTAGGGATGGACAATAAATGCTGGCCTAGCCAGTGACACCCACATTCCACAAATGAATAAAAAAAATTATCTAATTACAGATGACACAAAACTTCTTGTGATATCCTAAACTTTGGCTGTCAAAAGAATACCCACTCAGTCAGACCTCTGGGAGAGTTGACAGGCCTGGTTAAATGCACAACCTGTTACAAGAAATTGCTTCTAACTATACACGCATGAGTCCTATAATCCACCCCATATTGTAATCTAATGAGTAGTTGTGGGCTTCATCCCAAACCTGCCCTATCCTACAGCTCCTGTGGTTTGCAATCACTCCCATTAGGAGTCAGCAACCAATTGCCTATGAATTTATAAATCACTGCTTCGGCCTCAGCTGGTGTTATATGTCCAATTCTGGGCACCACATTTCAGGAAGGATGTCAAGGCATTAGAGAGGGTGCAGAGGAGATTTATCAGAATGGGACCAGGGATGTGTGAATTCAAGCTTGAGAAGGTGGGATTGTTCTCCTTAAAACAAAGAAGGTAGGGGGAGATTTGATAGAGGTGTTCATAACTGTTACTACTGGTAGGAGGGTCAATACGCAGAAGTCACAGATTTAAGATAATTGGCAAATGATCCAAGGGGGAAATAGGAGATTTTCTTTTTAATTCAGCAAGTTGTTATGATCTGGAATGCACTGTAAATGTGGTGGAAGCAGACTCAGTGGTTACTTTCAATAGTGAATTGGATATATACTTGAAAAGGAAACATTTTAAAAGGCTAAGGGCATCGAGCAGGGGAGTGGGATTAATTAGTTAGTTCTTTCAAAGGGCCAGCATGGACATGATGGGCTGAACAGTCTCCTGTGCACTGTGATTCTATGAAATCAGCAAATAGAAAGTAGTGACCAAGTTTTAATTTTTCGATCAGCACATTTAAAGATATTGGTCAATATTACAGTATTTATTATTAGAATTATTCTTCATTTTGTTACATGTGGGGAATGATTTTCCTTTGCTGAAAGCCCAGCGAACACTTTTTCCTCGGGCAGTAAGCACAGCAAATAGGTGAGGAGACCCAAGGCTCCTGTTCTTCACCCTCTTGACATTGCTCTTGACATCTCAGGGCCTCCCACAGGGTAGCCTGCCATTGACGTAGTTTTTGACACATTCAAATGAGGTGAACAGGGGCCAGCCACGTTTCCCTATTCTTTGCCAGCTGGCTGTTCATTTCAAGGGCGCCCAGAAGAAGCAGGCCTCAATCCTCTTTGCGTGTAGCTCCTTTAGTTCAGTGCTTAGGCAGAGGGGCTCCTAAAGTGTTTATATCTCATATATGGTATGGGAATGCTGGTATAGTGGTAATGTTACTGGACCAGTAATCCAGAGGCCCATATTAATGTTCCACTGATACAAGTTCAAACCCTACCATGGCAGTTGATGGACTTTAAATCCAATTATTTAATAAATCCGGAATTAAAGCTAGGCTCAGTAATGGTGACCATCAAACAACTGGATTGTTGTAAAAGCCATCTGGTTCACTAATGTCCTTCAGGGAAGAACATCTGTCACCCTTATCCAGTCTGGCCAGACCCACAGCAAAGTGGTTGTCTCTTAACTGCCCTCTGAAATGGCCCAGCAAGCCACTCAGTTGTATCAAACCGCTACAGAGATAGTTAAAAAAGAATGAAACCGAATGGACTATCTGGAATTGACCTAGGCACCATAAACGGGGCACACCCTTCCCGGTCGACCCTGAAAAGCTTCCTTACGAACTTCTGGGGGCTTGTGCTATAATTGGGAGAGCTGTCCCACAGACTAGTCAAGCAACAGCCTGACATAGTCACACTCACAGAATCATATCTTGCAGCCAATGTCCCAGACTCCTCCATTACCATCACTGGATATGTCCTTTCCCACCGACAGGATAGACCCACCAGAAGTGGAGACACAGTGGTATACAGTCGGGAGGGAATTGCCCTAGGAGTTCTCAACATTGACTCCGGACCCCATGAAGCCTCATGGCATCAAGTCAAACATGCACAAAAAAATTTCCTGCTGATTACCACCTACAGCCCTCCCTCAGCTGATGAATCAGTGCTCCTCCATCTTCAACACTACTTGGAAGAATCACTGAGGGTAGCAAGAGCACAGAACTTACTCTGGATGGGGGGACTTCAATGTCCAACACCAAGAGTGCCTCGGTAGCACCATAATGACCGAGCTGGCCGAGTCCTAAAGGACATAAGTGCCAGACTGGGCCTGCAGCAGGTGGTGAGAGAACTAACATGAGGGAAAAACCTACTTGACCTCACCCTCACAAATCTACCTGTCGCAGATGCATCTGTCCATGACAGTACTGGGAGAAATGGCCACTGTAGTGTCCTTGTGGAGATGAGGTCCTGAGTTCACACTGAGGATAACCTCCATCGTGTTGTGTGCCAGTACCACCTTGCTAAATGGGAAAGATTCAGAACAGGATGTTTGCTGAAGATTGCACAATGTTCAGTACCATTTGTGACTCCTCAGATACTAAAGCAGTTTGTGAAAAGATGGAACAAGACCTGGACAACATTCAGTCTTGGGCTGATAAGTGGCAAGTAACATTCACACCACACAAGTGTCAGGCAATGACCATCCGCAATAACAGAAAATCTAACCATCTCTCCTTGATGTTCAATGGTTGAATCCCCCACCATCAACAAACATGCTGGGGGTTACCATCGAGGAACTAGCATGTAAATACTATACAATAAATATAAATACTAGCATGTCAGAGGCTAGGAATTCTGCCGTGAGTAACTCACCTCCTGACTTCCCAAAGCCTGTCCACCATCTACAAGGCACAAGTCAGGAGTGTGATGAAATACTCTCCACTTGCCTGGATGGGTGCAGCTCCAACAACACACAAGAAGCTCGACATAATCCAGGACAAAGCAGTCCGCTTGATATCCACGTCATCTACAAACATTCACTCCCTCCACCACCAACGCACAGTGGCAGCAGTGTGTACCATCTACAAGATGCACTGCAGCAATGCACCAAGGCTTAGACAGCACCTTCCAAACCTGCGACCTCTACCACCTAGAAGGACAAGGGCAGTAGACTCATGGGAACACCACCTGCACTATTCAACAAAGTGCAGGGAAGTTCTCCTCGTGCCTCCAAGCCCCACATCACCCTGACTTGGAAATATATCACCGGGTCACTGGGTCAAAATCTTGGAACTTCCTCCTGTGTGTGTTGCTACCCCACACGGACTGCTGTGCTTCAAGAAGGCTGCTCATCACCATCTTCTCAAGGGCAATTAAGGATAAGCAAAAATCTTGGCTTTGCCAGCAACGCTCACATCCCATGAAAGATTTTTAAAAAATCACGAGTATAGTTATGATGTTGCACAAAAAGGTTTTTTTGTTGTATACATATTGGGCTCAATTTTGCATGCCCTCACCTGTATTAAATGGGTGGTAACAGCCTCAAAGGTTAGTAGCCGTATTGCCCCGTTAACGCCAGCCATGCAGCTGGCCCCACTTTGAAAAGGGCCTATTGCCAGTTGTCCAGAGCACCTGCCTGATTCAGACAATAGGCTCCTTTTAATATGGAAACCATGCTCCTGTGATGTTAATCGGATTTTAATTGTCATTATAGATATGAAGTGATCCAGAGTCAGTGGAGGCTCTGATCAGTCCCATAGGCAATAGAAGACAAGAGGTCTTTTAAAGGTAGGCAAGCTGCATCGGGACTCCTGTTTGACACCTTGCAAATTCAAAAGAGGCCAGCGCCTCAAAATGATGGGAGCCACTTCGTCCAAAAGTCAAAATTTGCCCCATTGAGTCAATATAGATAATAACCTCAGATTTGTGTGGAGACAATTCAATGCATCTTACTGTGGATTATTTGCTAGTAATGTTTTCCCTTTCAATGTAAAGATATTTACTTTCTCAGTTATGCCACCTCCCACTGTTATCCACTTCCCACTGTGTTTGCCTCCTAATGCCTATTTCATATCCAGTTTCGACCCTATTCACCCTCCTGTCTGTAACTAAGTGTCAGCCTTGGCTTAGTTGGTGGAACTCTTCCCCCGGGTTAGACAGTTGTGGGTTCAAATTCCACTGCAGAGACTTGAGCAAATAATCTAGGCTGATACCTCAGCGCAGTACAGAACAAGTTTTGTATTGTTGGAGGTACTGATTTTCAGATGAGATGTTAAACCAAGGCCCCATCTTCCCTTGCAGGTGAGCACCATAGAAACCCTGGCACTATTCAACAAAGTGCAGGGAAGTTCTCCTCGTGCCCTGGCCAATACACTGTCACAGATTCTGCAACAGGAGGGTATAGCATCAAACTTGGGAGGGAAAACAATGGTGTATGTACGGAATAGACTCTCAAGGCAGGCAGTAGAGGCTGACTATAACAAGAGAAAGAGATAGATAGGTACCTGGATAAAATTTTGATAGAGGAATATGAGGTTTGTGAGGCATGATGGGGTAGAAATCCACTTTCACCATTGTCCAAAAGGGGTGGTTTCACATTGGCTGTCTGCTATAGTCGCAGCCCAATAATCAGTTCCATTGATCTCAATAGAACTAAATACCAGATGGGGCAAATAGAATTATACAGCATTTTGCAGCGTAGAAACAGGCTATACAGCTCAACAGTTCTTTGCCAGTGTTTATGCTCAACGCAAGCCTCCTTCCACTTTAATTCACCTAACCTGATCAATACATCCTTCTATTCCTTTCTCCCTCATGTATTTATCTAGCTTCCTCTTAAGTGTACCTATGTTATTCATAGGAACATCGGACCGCAACTACTCCATGTGATAGCGAATTCCACATTCTCACCACTATAATAGGCAGCTGTAATGATACCATTCGTTTTGTGCTACTGTCTAAAACAAATTCCTACCCTGATATCTCTTCAACATTGGGGCTGGACGGATGAATTGTCATAGTCTTATCAAATCCTGTATCTTCTTCTGCTCCTAAGGTAGACTTCCACCTTCACTTTACTTAAATTGAGAAACAAGATGAAGGGCTAAGACCAAGTGAGTACAAAAAACATTGAAGGTGCGAAAGAGTGGAAGAAATTACCAAGTATTACAAAGCACTTACAGCAGAGAAACAGGCCATTTGGCTGAACAGGTCCATAACTGTATTTATGCTCCACACAAGCCTCCTTGCACCCCTCTTCATCTAACCCCATCACATATCCTTCCATTCCTTTCTCCATCTTGTGCTTAAGCAGCTTCCCTTTGAATGCATCTGTGCTATTCATCTGAATTACTCCTTGTAGTCACGAGTTCCACATTTTAACCGCTCTCTGATTAAAGAGGCTTCTTCTGAATTCCCTATTGAATATATTAATCACTATTGTATATTTATGGTCCCTAATTATGGTCTCATCTGCAAGTGGAAATATCTTTTCTACATCTTTTCTACATTTACCCTATCAAACTCCTTTCATAATCTTGAAGACCTCTGTCAGTCACCCAATCGGGAAAAGATCCCCAATCTGTTCAATCTTTCAACAGGCATGCGGTGTAATGGTTTGTGAATTGTGAGAAAAGGGAAAGAATGTGGGGCATAGGAGGTTCCACAGTGTTGAGATAGTGGGTGCTTGAGTAGGAGATAGTGAAATGAGGCTTGTGGTAGGGAGGCAGGGTAACTTTCAGTTTCATCACAAGGGCAGTAACCTAATGATGCAGCGCTCCCGTTTGTTATAGATTTTAATGGAGCAAAAGCTGGGCTGGTTGCACTGCCAGATATCACCCAGTTGGAAAAGCACAAATTCCCCTGGCTTCCCAAGAGCTTTGAAATTACAAACATGCTTTTAGTTTTTATTTTTAGTTGCCACAAGTGACACATTGCACTAAAGATAGGGCAGTATTTTATGCATCTTGCGGTGTTTCAGATGACAGAACCAGAAGCTCTTCTGCCCTTTTTGCCATTTCTCACGTGATTACTGTTATGTTTACACTGGGTTGCTGGATATATTGTGTATATCTGATTTATCTCAGAGCAATGCAGATATCACACTTGTATTAAATCACCAACTGGTTTATTTACCGCACTTTAGAATATCTCAGCACCGCAAGATGTCAGTACCATATCTTCTCAGAACAGTCTCTGTCTCTTTTGGTTTCAGTTTCAAATTCTTCAGTTCCACCTATAGGCTTAAGCAATCAAGCACAGTGGATACAGATAAGTGAACAGACTAATACAATTGAACCCAGATCAATCAAACACTACAATTACAAATTTAAATTTATGTTCTGCCGGCAAGCACAGAACACATGCAGTGGGGATGGCTTTTCGTTGGTGGATCCCGCCATCACTCTGCAAATCACCATTAATGGAACACTAGAAATCATTCGGCATTGCAATCATGGAGGACCATCAGCCTGCCCATTTTCTAATCGTTTGCAAATCTTCATTTGTAATATTGATTTATTAAATGTAAACTGAAGGAATTATGAGCAAGAAGTGGAATGGGTTTTTAAATGTGTCTTTCTGCAAATGTTAAAATTTTTCAAAAAATTTGTTTGCTTAATTGATCGATACATTCCCGTTAATCATTTAAAGCTGCCAAGGTGGAAAGGATAATGATTATGTATGCCTTATGGCTGCCATGCGTGGATGCTTACAGAAGATTTGCGGACATGGCCATTGTGGTCTTAATGTTGACGTTTGAGTCTTCAGTCTTCAGTGACAGCTGGATGTTGCTTGCAGTATGGTAACAGTTTTCCGTAGTGGCATGCCTTCAAAAGTAAGATGAGTAGGCCTCACTTCATTGCCTTGCTTTGGTTTTGTTGCGCCTTCATCGCAGGTCTATTCAAAGTTATGTTATGATGTAGTTGCTTCTGATTGAGGGGTAATGCCTGGATGCAAGACATTTGTTCCAGTGAGCCACAGGTTGCTTCAAGCGCAGTTTTTAACAGACAGTGTGTTCAACACAGTTCCACTGCAGGTGCAATTGGGGATGGTACACGACGTCTGCTTTTACAGTGAAGTCATCTTTAAGCACACGGAGGAATGTGTAAGTCCCAGGAAAGTAATGTATTTTACATTTAAGCTGCAGTTACATATGTGCCTCACTCTTGGCTGAAATGTCCAAAGATAAGGTTGTCTCTGATTTCCTGTGTATGTCTCTCCATGGCCCTAGAATCCATTAAATGCTCTTTCACATTATTGGCCTCCTCTTCAGCTCTTCAAATTGATCCTTATCTGCGGAGGACTGCTGCCCCTCCCGTTCCTCCTCCTGCAAAATATGTCTGCGTTGAGTCGCCAGGTTGTGCAATGCGTAGCAGGCTACGATTATTCATGAGACCCTCTCTGGTGCATACTGAAGAGCCCCTCCAGACCGGTCAAAGCAGTGGAAGCACATTTTCAGCAAGCCAATAGTGTGTTTGATCATGGCTCTGCTGGAGGTGTGAGCTGCATTGTATTGCCTTTCAGCTGTGCATTGAGGATCCCTCACTGGTATCATTAACCATGTCCAAAAGATGTAACCCTTCTCACCCAGGATCCAGCCATCAACTTGTGCTGACGCCTCAAAATATCCTGGTACTTGTGAGTTTCACAAAATGTATGAGACATGACAGCACCTTGGGAAACGAGCACAGGCCTGTATGATTCTTCTCCTGTAGTCACAAACCAGTTGAACGTTCAAAGAGTGAACGCCTTTGCGATTCGCAAATGCAGCTGACTGGTTCAGAGAGCTCTAATGGCCACATGAGTGCAGTCGATCACCCCTTACACTCTAGGGAAATGAATGATAGCGTCAAAGGCTGCTGACCTTGCTGCCTTGGCTGTCCTCGTCTACTGGGAAATAGATGAAATCATTGGCACGACGGAATAGGGCATTGCTCACCTCTTTTATACACCTGCGAGTGGCAGCCTCTGAGATGCCACATATGTCGCCTGTTGAGCCCTGGAAAGCACCACTAGCGAAAAAATTGAGTGCCGCGTTCATCTTGAGGGTAACTGGTGTGGGATTCCATGTGGTTGCAGAGCCAGCTGAATGATGCCACAAATTTCCGTGACCATTTCGCGTGACATCCTCAGATGCCTCTGGCATTGCCTCTCCAACATCTGAAGGTAGTTTTTCCTTGTCCTGAGGACACATTGACGTGCCAGCACCCGTCTTCTATGATGCCTTCCCTGGATGGCATCATTCTGAGCAGCCTCCCCCTCTTGTGCTGCCTGCAGCTGGCGTTGTGGCCTCAGCTGCTGAGCGGCAAGAGCCCTCCTCAGTTGTATCCCTCAGTTGTATCCTTTGCTCCTCTACCCAAGGAAGCAGGAAAATTGGATATATGAGACCCATAGCTTTGCAACTATTTGAATGAGACAAGCGAGACAAGCATTAAATGTCAATCTTGTTTGGCCACGGAGCTCAACCAGTGAAGTCATAGACAGATAGCATGTACGCACCTAACATTGCACGCAGCCGAACATCCACTCATCCAACACTAGTCTCTTCTCATTTCGATTTGCATTCCTAGAATTGACACATGGTTTCTAGTGTCATTTTGTAAGATGGTTCATCTTACATTCGAGGCAAGTTTCCCCACGTTCCGCCCTCCACCTGCAATCTTCCAGCTGCACCCATCACCCTTGACCCATCCAACATTACCTTGAACCTTCCCTCTGTGACCCTTGAAACTCCCCCATTACCATGGAGCCAATCTTTATCACCCTATACATGCAATCTCTCTCCCCTGTTCCTACACCCGTCACCATAGATACATCCATTCTCACCCTAGATCCTACAGTTCTCCACCTCAATGACCTTGCTGAGTCCCCTAACCCTCCCTATGATACCATCGAGTACCCAACCATGACTATGGACCTGCACTCCCTACCGAATCCAACTAGCCACTGTGACTGCGACCGTTCCCTCTGCCAGCCAATACCCTGAGCTTGCTCCACAAGACCCTGACGTTGATAGCACTCCTCCTTTTTAGGTCCATCAACTTCATTTTCTGCTCCAAAGACACCCCTCCCCATAACAGCAGCAACAGCAACACCCTGAAGGACATGCCTTGCCTGTACTTCCTGGCACCCGAGACTCCACCCTATGTCATCCTCAGCTACCTCCCCTACACTTTCCTGCACCCGAGACTCCACCCTATACCCATCTAACCCCACACCCCCACCCCCCATGCCTTCCACGCCATCATTGCAAAAGCATTGCCATTGTTGGTCCTGAGCCTTGAACCAAACATCCATTCCACTGTTGACCTTTCTTGTGCTAAAGAGTTCAAGTCTGACCTCAGACACAACTGCACAAAGCTAACTGGTGCATGCCACCTTTAAATGAACTTGAACCGGGTGCCACAGGTGACTTGATGTGGCAGAAAGGATTTAATTTGAAATAATTATACAGTAATGAGTATTCATCCTATGCAAATGTATGGACAGCCAGTCGAGGTAATTGATGGGGTGCAGGATGTACTGGAAAGGCTTGCTATTCTTAGAATGGAAGTCACCACTGAATGGGTGAACCCTGACCTGCCGCAAACACACCATTAACTTGATCTCTAAAATTGAACCAGCCATCAGGAAATTTAAATATCAGCTCCCTCCTAATTAAGTCACCCCGCCCACCACAAAGGCTGCTCTTGCTGGCCCAATAAAACTTCCCTGTAGATTCATAATTCAAATGTTGATTATTTGCATATTTTTATCCTCTTTATTTAAATCCAATTTCTAATCCAACCAGTTTTATCACTTCGGTATGTTGCTGGGAGTGACAGTAAACATTCCAGTCATGGTTGGAATCAAAGGCAGGTTTGTTTATTAACCCAACCTATTCTGAAACTTGGGAGAGGATTGCTGGCTTATTAAAGTGGTAGCAGTACCTACATGAAAAATAGTTTTGACAAAACATTTTATTCTCTGTTTACAAACATAAAACTCAATATAATCACATTGAAATGAGTAGCTGCACATGATGTCATCAGACGGTGACTTAATGCTCTCCTCCCTCTCTGACTGAACAATTTTTTTGTCATAATGCTGCTTTTAGGATAACCCTTCTTAAAGCTTTTAGGCCACTTCTAATTGCATTTGCTGCCTTGCAGGTGCACAAGATCCCTTAGGCTATTTTTTATTTTACTCTAGGGAACCCTAGGGACATGTAAATAGTAAACAGGGTGGGACCTATTAGGGACAAAGAGGGTAATGTCTGTTGGAGGTACAGGGAAAGGCTAGAATACTTAATGAGTACTTTGTATGGGTGTTTACTAAGGAAGAGGATGCTGACAAGACATCAGTAGAAGCGATAATGGATGGGGTGAAAATGGATAGGCAGGATGTACTGGAAAGGTTTGCTATTCTTAGATGGAAGTCACCTGGTCCGGATGGCTTGCATCCCAGGTTGCTAAAGGAAGCGGGAGTGGAGATGGCGGAAGGGCTTGCCACAATCTTCCAATCTTCCCTAGATACAGGAGAGGTGCCAGAAGATTGGAGAGTGGCAAATGAGACACCCTTATTCAAGAAAGGATGTAAGGACATTCCAGTAACTATAGGTCGGTCAGTTCAACATCAGTGCTGGGTAAGGTTTTAGAAACAATAATCAGGAAAAAAAATCAACAGGCACTTGGTTTGAGTTAATTAAGGATAGTCAGTATGGATTTGTGAAAGACAGATCATTAAAGGCTTGACTAATCTATTGGAATCTATTGATGAAGTAACAGAGAAGGTTGATGAAGGGAATGCAATGGATGTTATCTACATGGAATTTAAGAAAATGTTTGATAAAGTGCCACATAAAAGGCTGGTTAACAAAATTGAGGCTCATGGAATAGGAGTTTTCGTGCTGGCTTGGATAAAAAAATTGGCTTAAGGACAGGAAACAGCGAGTCGTGGTAAATGGTTTGTTTTTCAGTCTGCAGGATTATAAATATATGACTTGGATCTTGGAATACAGAGTAAACTTTCAAAATTTTATGATGATATCAAACTTGAAGGTGTGACAAATAGTGAGAATGATATGAACTGCCTGCTTCAGGACATAGATAGGCTAGCAGAATAGGCAGACAAGTATCAGATGGAATTTAATACAGACAAGTGTGAGGTGATTCGTTTTGGCAGAAGGGATAGGGAGAGACAATATAGACTAAATGACACCATTCTAAGGAGTGTACAGGGACAAAGGGACCTGGGGGTTCATGTGCATAGATCTTTGATAGTGGCAGGATATATTGAGAGAATAGTTGTCAAAGCATATGGGATCTCGGGCTTCATAATTAGAGGTATTGAGTACAAAAGCAGGGAATTCATGCTGAACCTTTATAAAGCTATGGTTAAGCCAGTTCTAGTCACCACACTTTAGGAAGGATGTGAGGGTCCCTGAGAGGGTGCAGAGGAGATTTACCAGAATGGTTCCAGGGATGGGGGCTAGGTTTATGAAGCTGGGGTTGTTCTCCTTGGAGCAATGGAGATAGAGGGGAGATTTGACAGAGGTGTACCAGATGATGACAGGTTTTAAAAAGGTAGACAAAGAAAAAGCTATTCCCATTAGCTGATGATACATGGACGAGGGAACACAGAATTATTGTTTTGGTCAAGAGATGAGTAGGGATGTGAGGTAGAACTTTGTTATGCAGCGAGTGGTAATGACCTAAAATACGCTGCCTATGAGGGTGGTGGAAGTGGAGATGAAGAATGGGCATTTGAGGGAAATAAACTTGCAGGGCTATGAGGATAAAATGAGGGAATGGACTGATTGGATTGCTTTACAGAGAGCTGGTATGGACTCGATGGGCCAAATGGCCTCCTTCTGTGCTGTAATGACTCCATGACTCTGCAACTAGTTTAATTGCCTCCAGCCAACTTTTTGCAATATTTATTTTATACATTTTTCACAAAATGACTGCAGAAGAGATTAGATTATAAAGTCAATTTTAACTTGGGGCAGGAGTCAGATGTACAGGGGCTGGAGCAAGTGGTTATCTGTCTAATCCCACAGTACCTTTTAACTCAGGCTTGATTTACATCTCTCAGCTCTGTCTCCCTCCTGAAGCTGGCAGGAGTGATGTGGAGGGCGGCTGATGGGAGTGGGAAATGGCATTGCAACAGGTCGACACCAAGTCCCATGGCAATGTGAGTCAGGAAGGGAGGGCTTTGGGGGATGGCAGGGTGTCAGGAATGATTGCAATCAGGGGAGGGGGTGGTAAAGCCAGGGAAAGTGGAGGCCCAAGGTTCCTATAAGGAACCATTAAAAAAATTGCAAAAATCTTTCCTAGTATTCTTCTGGCCACGACGATGCCTGGAGCCAGCTTTTGCTAATGGGTCCAGGATTTTGCGAGCCTTAGTTGGTCTGTGGGAGATGTGATTGTGAGATCCGAAGGAGAATTGAAATAGCCAAGACCAGCTTTGTCAGAATTAAGGATGTGTTAACAACAAAGAAACTGACCCTGAATCTTAGGAAAAGAATGCTGAGATGGTACATTTTGTCATCTACGTTATATGCCTCAGAGACATGGACACCAAACAAAGAGACTATTGATAAGCTGAATGCATTAGAAATATGGATGTTTCTGAGGATGTTCCACATATCCTGCACAAACAGAAAGACGAATGATAAAGTGCTGGAAATGGCTGGCGAAAAGAGGAAATTAGTGTGTAACATCAGGGAGAGAAAGATACAATATTTCATTCGTATCATTAGAGCAGAAGGTAGACAGAGACAGTTATTGGAAGGAAGGATTGACAGAAAACATAGGAGAAGGAAGCAGAGGAGGAAATGGATGATGGATGTAATAGACTGGATGCAGTTGACCTATGTGGGATGTGTAAGGGCAGCACAGGACAGACAGAGGTGGAAATCCATGGCAATCAACCTTCTGGGAAGAAGACGACACCAACGAATGAATGAATGAATGAACGAAATTGGTCTGCATTAAAATGGCACGCACATCCAAATGACACCATCAGACTGTAACTTTGCCATTTCAGGTAGGCTCCTACTCACTTGGGGACCTTTCCCAAAGCCGAAAAGTCACCAGTTAAATTTGCTCCCTCCGTAAATGGTTCGGGAATAGTGAGGATGTTCCTAAACTCAATTTTAACTCCCCCACAACCATACTGTTCCTACCAGGTGGGTAGGGTTAAAATTGACCCTTATGCGTGTGCAAAAAAAAGCAAAAGGAGCAGAATGTCCATCGTATCTCATCGACCCTCAGTTAATGACTTCTATAGTGTGGTTATTGTGCTTTACTTTGTTACTGTCAGCAGCCAAATACTTCAAAATCAAATGCCAATATTTGCACAATAACATCTTTCACATCTCTATCCATGAACAGATAAGGAGCCTTATCATCTGTCTGGTGAAGATTTTGTGGTGAAGTGGGAATGGACCCTGGCAGATAGAGTAAACATTTGAAGTGCACAACAGAGATGGGGGAAATGTGAAGCCGGATGGATGTCACCTCAACTCCAAAATTCTTATCATGAGCAATTTAATTGCGGTGCCTGTAAAACACAAAGGGACAAGTCAGTCGTAGAGTTCAGTTAGTGCCCTCCCTTGGAAACCCTTTGCTTCACACCTTGGGGTCAATTTTAACTTTCAGCCAGTTGCCTGTTCTGGCCGTAAATAGGTGGCCATATTTGGTTTACTTACATCAAACTGGTGACTGCAGGATGCCAAACAAGTGTCCTGATGCAGCTCGCTGGATGCAGGCTGACCAATATTGGGCCCAGGTTTCTGGCAGCAAGGTATGGGGTTTGCAATCACACCAGTGGCTGAAATTATTTTTGTGGGGTCCGGAGGAGCCCAATGGAAATAAAAATGAGGAGAGGTGTAAAATGTGTTGCTAATTTTCTAGCCCCTGTCTTACACTATTGCACAAAGTCAAAGTTACCCCCAATAGCCGTTAGTTGGATTTGTGAGAGACACGAAGAATCTGTGGGGCTTTCAATTGGTTAATGTTTTTATTAAAACAGTGGAATTTCATATAAATCTATTAATGCATTCATTATAACTACAATTTTGGCCCCTCCTAGGTCTTTGGAGAAATGAAAGAAACAAGATTTCAATTGCCCTATTGAGGGAAGAGATCAAATTTTAATGATTCAATTATTGTACTGAAAGAGGAATGGAGATTGTGTGAACTGATGATATGCGATCTGAAAGGAAATGAATGAATGTAGATAGGGTTGCATGATGAGTGGAGAAGGGCATTGACATGAGAAAGAAACAGTATGAAAGAGAGAGAGAGAGAGAGAGAGAGAGGCAGGCTAGAGCATCAAGGGACCTGTGAGTTAATGGAAAAAAAGTTAGCAAGTGAGGCAGTAACTACAGCAAAAAGTGAATTAAGGAGAATCTAGAAAGGTAAGAACATTGGAAACATCATTGGGAAACATTTGATAGCAATGTTTTTAGACCTGCACATTGCCAGATCTTTCTTTTTCCAAAAATATACTTCATTCATAAAAATTTGTAAAAATATATTACAAAACCGTTCAAATTTGACATTTCAGGAAGTGCAATAGAGATCAGATTCCTTCAATACAGAACATGAGGTACCTCACATCTCTTGCCATTTCATTTTACATGCAATGTACATTTGCATTAGACAGCAAAAACATTTTTGGAACATACAGCCCGAGGGGTTTTACACAGGTTCCAGCCCCTCAGTTCACTATGGCGGGAGGACCTTACACAGTGGTTTTTCCCCATTGAGCCTTTGCTGCGGCTGCCCCAAGCTTTAGTGTGTCCCTCAGCACATAGTCCTGGACCTTGGAATGTGCCAGTCTGCAACACTCAGTCGTGGACAACGTTTTGCACTGGAAGACCAGCAAATTTTGGGAAGGCCAAAAAGCGTCTTTCACCGAGTTGATGCTCCTCCAACAACAGTTGATGTTTATCTCGGTATATGTCCCTAGGAACAGCCCGTACAGCACGGAGTCCTGTGTTACAGAGCTGCTCGGGATGAACCTCGACAAAAACCACTGCATCAATTTCCACGCCTGCTTTGCAAAGGCACATTCCAAAAGGAGGTCGACAATGGTCTCTTCCCCACCACAGCCACCTCTAGGGCAGCGTGCAGAGGCGGTGAGACTCCAGGCATGCTGGAAAAATCTGATGGGGAGGGCCCTTCTCACCACAAGCCAAGCTATGTCTTGGTACTTGTTTGAAAGTTCTGGCAATGAGGCATTCTGCCAAATTACTTTGATAGTCTGCTCGGGGAACCATCTGACAGGATCCACCATCTTCTTTTCCCGCAGGCTTAAAAGACATTTCGTGTAGACCACTGCCTGATGGATTTGTGCTCAAATGTGTTTTTCTGCACAAACTTTTCCATGAAGGATACGTGATACGGCACAGTCCAACTGAATGGGGCGTTCCGTGGCAATGTGGCCAGACCCATCCTTTGCAACACTGGGGACAGATAGAACCTCAGGGCGTAGTGACACTTGGTGTTTGCGTACTGGGGCTCTACGCACAGCTTGATGCATCCGCACACAAAGGTTGTCATCAGGATGAGGGCGACGTTGGTACATTTTTTCCCCCTTTATCCAGAGGTTTGAACATTGTAACCCTGCGGACACGATCCATTTTCAATCTCCAGATAAAGCGGAAGATGGCTCGGGTGACTGCCACAGCGCAGGAGTGGGGTATGGGCCAGACCTGCGCCACGCACAGTAACGTGAGCACCTCGCACCTGATAACCAAGTTCCTACCTTCTGCTCCCACATGCCCAGTTTCTGTTTCACCTTGGCGACTCGCTCCTTCCAGTTTTTGGCGCACGCCCCGGCCCCTCCGAACCACATCCTCAGCACCTTCAGGTATTCTGACCTGACAGTGAAGGGAACAAAGGATCGGTCGGCCCATTTCCCAAAGAACATGGACTCGTTCTTGCCATGATTTACTTTGGCTCCCGAGGCCAGTTCGAACTGGTCGCTGATGCTCATCAGCCTGCGAACGGACAACGGATCCGAGCAGAAGACGGCGACGTCGTCCATGTACAGGTAGGCTTTCACCGTGTGCCTCCGCTGCCTGGGATTGTCACCCCGCTAATGCCCACATCCTTCCTGATGGACTCAGCAGAAGGTTCGATGCAGCAAACAAACAAGACAAGGGAGAGAGGACAGCCCTGTCTGACTCCAGATTTGATCAGAAAACTTTCCAATTCCCACCCGTTGATTGAGACTGCACTACTGATGTTTGTCTAGAGCAGTTGGATCCAATTGCAGATTTCCTCCCAAGCCCCATTCTGGAGAGCATTAAAATTGGATGTTGCTTACTACTCTAGGTATCATTACTGGTCCTAGTCCTTGGGTTTGTTCCTGCATACCCATAGTGTTTACAAACTGTTGCACAGTCGTTGGGCTCAGAAAACTCTCCTGGTCACTCACGGGGGGTTTGTTCTGCTGGAGTGACAGCAGGGGGAACTTGTAGGCAACTAGGTTTGGACTGTCCTCTGCTGGTGGTGTCTTTCCCCTCTGTCCCTCCTCGAGGATGTTGCTGCTCCCAGCTTCCCGGAGCTAGAGTGCGCTGGACCTATCGCTGCTTCCAGTGTTTTGGAGCTGGGGGGCTTTCCCTTCCAGCCCCTTTGCGTTCTGCTGCTTCTTTTGCATGTGGCGTCTTTCCAGCCCTTCCTCATCTGATGAGGAGCAGCTGTTGCAGTCCGTCTCAGACGTTAGCCTCCTCTTGCCATTGCTTTGGGTGATGGTCTGTTCCTTTTTCTGGGTCTTCCTCTTTGTGTTTTTCCTTTTGACCACTTGCCACTCACCCAGTTGTCCCTCTGCTGGATCCTCTTCCATTGATTCTGTCTGTAGAGGAGGTGGTTCCGAGCACAGGGTTGGTGTTGGGTAGCTTGCTGCAGCTCTCTCTCCTTTGTTCTCCTTCTTAGACCAATTTTCCTCGCTGGGAGCTAAGTGGGGGGAGGGTTGCTGGTCTCCTTCGCAGCACTAGGTGCATTCACCGTTCCTTCCTCCAGCCGTCCCTTGGTCCTTGCCATCTGTGCGTAACTGAGGCAGTGTTTTGGGCAGGTCTTGTAGCGGTGGCCTGACCCACCACGGAGGTTGCAGCACTTACTCTGCTTACAGTCCTTTGTCTGATGGTCTTCCTGCTTGCAGCTCTTGCAGATGACCATTGTGTAGTTGGCCACCACATGACCAGATTTGCCGCAGGTACGACAAACTCTGGGCTGCCCCGTGTACACCAAGAAGCCTCGACTTCCACCAATAGTGAAGCTGGAGGGAGGATGGATGATGGTTCCGTTGGCCCCACCTTCAAGATCATCTTGACCTGCCGCTTGCTGGTCCAAATCTCAAATGGGTCCTTGACCACGGTGCTGCTCCCAGCCACCTCGACGTACCTGGCGAGGAAAGTGAGCACATCCACGACAGGAACATAGGGTTATAGAGGTGGATGGTCACCACCCGGTTCCGTTGCGACAGCAGCGTAAAGAGCGGCTCTACCGTGAGGATTGACAGTGGCACCTAGTTTCCTCTCTCCTTGAAGACCTTCAGGAACTTGATGCATCCCACCACGTTTTTGAACGTCACATCGAAATAGCCGCTGTTGGGGAAATCTTGCAGGCAGAAGATGTGGCTGCAGCTTGGAATCCAAGACATTCAAACAGGACTCGCTTAATGAAGAAGGTGCGGTCGATGGGTGAACCTCCTTTGCTATTTTTCACTGCCACCCTAATGGTGTTACGCACCCCTTGGCCTGGAGGTCTGGAGTTGGTTGCAGCCATTTTTTGCTTGAAGCTTTCCCAGGACAGGCACTAAGACCCCAACAAACAGAAAACCAACAACCACAGTAGATCTCCAACCTGTAAACACAGTGCTGAAACCCCCCAGAAAACCCGGGAAAAAAAACACAATAATACCACCTGCAGGATCAAGGTCTGCTCATCATGGTCTCTCCCCTGCCTCAGTTACACTTCATTAGCTACAATACTGCCGCTGCACAAAGTTAATACGAAAAATGATTGATTATACCTTTAGGGAAAAGGTTGCATTGATACAGAACCTATGGTGCTCATTGCAGATCTCGCCAAAGACTTTTCACAGAATCACACAGAATCACAGAATAATACAGTGCAGAAGAGGCCCTTCGGCCCATCGAGTCTGCACCGATGCATTAAAGACACCTGACCTGTCTACCTAATCCCATTTGCCAGCACTTGGCCCATAGCCTTGAATGTTATGACGTGCCAAGTGCTCATCCAGGTACTTTTTAAAGGATGTGAGGCAACCCTCCCAGGCAGTGCATTCCAGACCGTCACCACCCTCTGGGTAAAAAAGTTCTTCCTCAAATCCCCCTTAAACCTTCTGCCCCTCACCTTAAACTTGTGTCCCCTCGTAACTGACCCTTCAACTAAGGGGAACAGCTGCTCCCTATCCACCCTGTCCATGTCCCGCATAATCTTGTACACCTCGATCAGGTCACCCCTCAGTCTTCTCTGCTCCAGCGAAAACAACCCAAGCCGATCCAACCTCTCTTCATAGCTTAAATGCTCCATCCCAGGCAACATCCTGGTGAATCACCTCTGCACCACCTCCAATGCAATCACATCCTTCCTATAATGTGGCGACCAGAATTGCACACAGTACTCCAGCTGTGGCCTTACCAAAGTTCTGTACAACTCCAACATGACCTCCCTGCTTTTGTAATCTATGCCTCGATTGATAAAGGTAAGTGTCCCATATGCCTTTTTCACCACCCTATTAACCTGCCCTTCTGCCTTCAGAGATCTATGGACAAACACGCCAAGTTCCCTTTGTTCCTCGGAATTTCCCAGTGTCAGGCCATTCATTGAATACTTGCATGTCACATTACCCTTTCCAAAGTGTATCACCTCACACTTTTCAGGGTTAAATTCCATCTTCCACTTTTCTGCCCATTTGACCATCCCGTCTATATCTTCCTGTAACCCAAGACACTCAACCTCACTGTTAACCACTCGGCCAATCTTTGTGTCATCCACCAACTTACTGATCCTACCCCCCACATAGTCATCTATGTCGTTTATATAAATGACAAACAATAGGGGACCCAGCACAGATCCCTGTGGTACGCCACTAAACACTGGCTTCCAGTCACTAAAACAGCCGTCTGTCATCACTCTCTGTCTCCTACAGCTAAGCCAATTTTGAATCCACCTTATCAAGTTACCCTGTATCCCATGTGCATTTGCTTTCTTGATAAGTCTCCCATGTGGGATCTTGTCAAAGGCTTTGCTGAAATCCATGTAAACTACATCAACTGCACTACCCTCATCTATACACCTGGTCACATGCTCAAAAAATTCAATCAAATTTGTTAGACATGACCTCCCTCTGACAAAGCCATGCTGACTATTCCTAATCAAATTTTGCCTCTCCAAGTGAAGATAGATTCTCTCCTTCAGAATTTTCTCCAATAGTTTCCCTACCACTGACATGAGACTCACTGGTCTGTAGTTCCGTGGCTTATCTCTACAACCTTTCTTAAATAGTGGGACCACATTAGCTGTTCTTCAGTCCTCTAGCACCTCCCCCGGGGCCAGAGAGGAATTAAAAATTTGGGTCAGAGCCCCTGCAATCTCCACCCTCGCCTCTCACAGCAACCTGGGACACAAATCGTCCGGACCTGGAGATTTGTCCACTTTTAAGCCTGCCAAAGCCTCCAATACTTTGTCACTCCCTATGACAATTTGCTCAAGAACCTCACAGTCTCTCTCTCTGAGTTCCATATCTACATCCTCATTCTCTTGGGTGAAGACAGATGTGAAGTATTCGTTCAACACCCTACCAATGTCCTCTGGCTCCACCCACAGATTTCCCCCTTGGTCCTTAATGGGTCCTACTCTTTCCCTGGTTATCCTCTTCCCATTGATATACTTATAGAATATCTTGGGATTTTCCCTACTTTTACCAGCCAGAGCTTTCTCATAGATACTTTTGCGATACTTAAGGCACTGACAACCCTTCACCGAATTGTTCAAGAACAGAGTTCCAATGATACATAACATAGTCAAGATCACCACTGAAACAGTCACCTAAAAAACTAAAAGCAAAATACTGCGGATACTGGAAATCTGAAATAAAAACAAGAAATGCTGAAACCACTCAGCAGGTCTGGCAGCATCTGTGGAAAGAGAAGCAGAGTTAACGTTTTGGGTCACTGACCCTTCATCGGAGTTCCAATGAAGGGTCACTGACCCAAAACGTTAACTCTGCTTCTCTTTCCACAGATGCTGCCAGACCAGCTGAGTGGTTCCAGCATTTCTTGTTTTTATATACACCTAAAAAACTATACTGATGATTATAAATTAGGTTATACTTTCAAGATTGTGGATAATTGGAATTAACAACAATTTCCGTAACTTTAGAAAGTATCAATGTAAGTGCAATAGGACAACAGAACAGGAAGTGGGATTGATTTTCTTAGAAATGGGGTCATCACATGCATTTTCCCAAGGAGAAGGAAAGACAGACTGGGAATAAGAGAGACTGAAAAGATTGTATAGTACAGGGTTAAGTTTGGAAACATACATCTTGAGGAACCTTGCAACCATATTGTCAAGTCCATAAATTGTACTGGAGTTTAGGGACAGGAGGATTCAACACATCCCATGGGGATAAAACCTGATACCAGCTAAGCTAAATGGACCAATTTTCTATTTTAAGCTAAGATCATGATTTGAGCTGTTGGAGAAAAAGAAGACGAAAGGGTCAGCTTTTTTAAAAAAAAAAGAGATCTCATAACTATGCCATCAAGATGGAAAAGTTCAGAAAGGAGGATTAACGAAAGTTATGAGAAAACATTTGGCAAGGAACCAGGAATTGTTACTAGAGAAACAGGAAAACAATGACTAAGAACAGTTAGTGATTGATATAAAATGACCCAGCACCTGCATGACCACTACATCTGTTAGTCATAATAAATAGGTTGGCCGTTGATGCCAAGATCCTGTCATGGTGCTTATCTCCCTGCCAACTCTTGTAGATGTTACCTGGTCCAACTCTTCCTCTTTGGATTTCCCATACATAGTCCCACCATTATCATCTTTTGTCTTCCATGAGGCCTACTTCATAGTTAGTTCTATATATGTATATAAATACAGCAACAGCAATCAAGTAGATTAAAAGCAAATTATGATTTGATTTCACATCTTGACTTTTACACATTAGAATGTTCAGTGCTCTGATTATGCAATAAACCAGCATTTTTGCTACCTATTGCTGTAACACATCATTATGCAAATAATGTTAAATATAGCTTTCCAAAGCATCGCTGATGGCTGGACTGGTTAATCTAGTGTGTAGATAAGGCATACAGACCAGGAATATCCTAGGTTCAATCCCTGACCTATGCTAAATTAAATAATTTCAGTTGGGGCAGCAGAACTATTTGAATCTTCCGAACACAGGGGTGCCAAAATTGACCTCAGGTTGCTCCTGGACTTGGAGAGAAATATAGCTAATTTTGATTTGTGATTAGATGCCGGATGGGGTCACATTCATACTTAGTTATGATGCCCACATCCCCTCCACATTATAATATAATCTAATAAAACTCACTGACTAGGTTTAGGCATGAAGAATAACAACTTGGGTAAGGTACTAGAAGATGTATAGCACCCACAGAACTGGGGTAGCTGGAGAAAGGAGGAGTAAATCAATTTTAATTATTCAAAATCAACAGCAGAGAAAGTAGCATGAGAATAAGCAGAGTTAATTAAAACAACAAATGAGACAGTTATTGGGGAGAGGGGTTGGATCTAAGTTGAAAAGCCAAATTGATATATTCTTTAAAATTAAGATCTGATTGTACAATTTTAAAATTTTCAGGCGATACAAAACTTGGAAGTATTGTGAACTGTAAGCAGGATAGTGTAGAACTTCAGAAGGGCAGAGACAGATTGGTGGAAAGGGCAGACAAGTGGCAGATGAAATTTAATGCAGAGAAGTGTGAAATGATTAATTTTGGCAGAAAAATGCAGAAAGACAATATAAAATAAAGGCTACAATTCTAAAGGGAGTGCAGGAGCAGAGGGACCTGGGTGTATATGTGCATAAATTATTGAAAGTGGCAGGACAAGTTGAGAAAGTGGTTAATAAAGCATACAGTATTCTAGGCTTTATCAATGGGGGCATAGAGTACAAAAGCAAGGAAGTTACATTAAACTTGTATAAAAAAACTGGTTCAGCCTCAACTGGAGTATTGCAAACATGGGCACCACAATTTAGGAAGGATGTGAAGGCATTAGAGAGGGTGCAGAAAAGATTCAAGGATGGTTCTAGGGATGAGGAACTTCAGTTACGTAGATAAATTAGGGAAGTTGGGACTGTTTTTCTTGGAGAGGAGAAGTTTGAGAGCAGATCAAAATCATGAGGGGTCTGGACAGAGTAGATAGGGAGAAACTGTTCCAATTGGTGAAAGGATTGTGAACCAGAGGGCACAGATTTAAGGCAATTGGCAAGAGAAGGAATGGCGACTTGAAGGAAAGCTTTTTCACGCAGCGAGTGGTTAGCATCTGGAATGCACTGCCTGAGAATGTGGTGGAGGCAGATTCAATCAAAGCATTCAAGAGGGAATTGGATTATTATCTGAAAAGGAAGAATATGCAGGGCTACAGGGAGAAGGCAGAGGAGTGGCACTAGGAGACTTGTTTATTCAGCCTGCCAGCATGGACATGACGGGCCAAATGGCCTCCTTTTGTGCTGTAGCCATTTTGTGATTTGAAGTAGGGTTTAAAACCTTCCATTGTCTACCAGACATATTTAGCCACTGAGACCTATATTTTTTCCTATTTAATTCTTGAATCTGTTATGTATTACATATCTGTGGGTCATTAGAGAGTGTGTTACTGCGTGAGGAGCATGGCACTAGTGGACAGAAGGAGGTCCCAGAGGCAGGGGGAGCTGTGGTCATTTCCCCTCAGAGGAGGGAGGACAGACACAACCCCGCACATCTTAGCACAGATGTAGGGCCTCCAGAATCCCAAGAAAGGAGGCTCGACCTTGGACGGCAGCAGGAGATGTGTTCCCACATGGCACAGTGTGGGGTCATGGGCAGAGAATCGAGGAATCCACCTAGCTCATGTGTATCACAATGGCTCAAAGCTTTGAGTGCATGAGTTCCTCCGTTGAGAGAGTGGCCAACCTCACGGAGTGCCATATGCGACATCGCTCTGAGCAGATGCAGCAGCAGTGCACTGGCATGCACAGGATGAATGCAACATTATGCACCTGGACTGGTCAGTGGCGCAGAGATGTTTCGAGTGGATGCCAGTTAATCCCCAGCAAGTGTCCTCCTCCCACCATCCAGAGCACCAGACAAGGGCTGAGGATGTCACGGAGGAGGATAAGGGTGCCACCCCTCATGGGATGCCATCATCGTCCTCAGGCTCCTTTGACAGTGGGAGCATCTGTGCTGCAGGGTCAAGTGATGGAGGCCACCTCTGCAATGCTGCAGGTGCAGCAGTCTCTGGAGATGTCCCCACGGGAAGGCGGTGGCGTAGTGGTATTGTCACTGGACTAGTAACCCAAAGACCCAGGGTATTGATCTGGAGACATGGGTTCGAATCCCACCACAGCAGAAGGTGGAATTTGAATTTAATTAATAAATCTGGAATTAAAAGCTAGTCTAATGATGGCCATGAAACCATTGTCGATTGTTGTAAAAACCCATCTGGTTCACTAATGTCCTTTAGGGAAGGAAATCTGCTCTCCTTACCTGGTCTGGCCTACATATGACTCCAGGCCCACAGCAATGTGGTTAACTCCTAAATGCCCTCTGAAATGGCCTAGCAAGCCACTCAGTTGTATCTAACTGTACGAAGTCAATAAAAAGGAATGAAACCGGACAGACCACCCGGCATCGACCTAGGCACCGCAAACGACAACGGCAAACCCAGCCCTGTCGACCGTGCAAAGTCCTCCTTACTAACATCTGGGGGCTTGTGCCAAAGTTGGAAGAGCTGTCCCACAGACTAGTCAAGCAACAGCCTGACATAGTCATACTCACGGAATCATACCTTAACGACAATGTCCCAGACACTGCAATCACTATCCCTGGGTATGTCCTGTCCCACCGGCAGGACAGACCCAGCAGAGGTGGCAGGACAGTAGTCTACAGTAGGGAGGGAGTTGCCCTGGGAGTCCTCAACATCGACTCCGGACCCCATGAAGTCTCATGGCATCAGGTCAAACATGGGCAAGGTAACCTCCTACTGATTACCACCTACCGCCCTCCCTCAGCTGATGAATCAGTACTCCTCCATGTTGAACACCACTTGGAGGAAGCACTGAGAGTGGCAAGGGCACAAAATATACTCTGGGTGGGGGACTTCAATGTCCATCACCAAGAGTGGCTCGGTAGCATCACTACTGACCGAGCTGGCCGAGTCCTAAAGGACATAGCTGCTAGACTGGGTCTGTGGCAGGTGGTGGGGGAACAAACACGAGGGAAAAACATACTTGACCTCGTCCTCACCAATCTGCCTGCCGCAGATGCTTCTGTCCATGACTATATGGTAGGAGTGACCACCGCACAGTCCTTGTGGAGACCAAGTCCCGCCTTCACATTGAGGATACCGTCCATCGTGTTGTGTGGCACTGTCACCATGCTAAATGGGATAGATTTCAAACAGATCTAGCAATGCAAAACTGGGCATCCATGAGGCGCTGTGGGCCATCAGCAGCAGCAGAATTGTACTAAACCACAATCTGTAACCTCATGGCCCGGCATATCCCCCACTCTACCAATACCATCAAGCCAGGAGACCAACCCTGGTTCAATGAAGAGTGCAGGAGGGCATGCCAGGAGCAGCACCAGGCATACCTCAAAATGAGATGTCAACCTGGTGAAGCTACAATCCAGGACTACTTGCATGCCAAACTGCGTAAGCAGCATGCAATAGACAGAGCTAAGCGATCCCATAACCAACGGATCAGATCTAAGCTCTGCAGTCCTGCCACATCCAGTCGTGACTGGTGGTGGACAATTAAACAACTAACTGGAGGAGGTGGCTCCACAAATATCCCCATCCTCGATGATGGGGGAGCCCAGCACATCAGTGAGAAAGATAAGGCAGAAGCATTTGCAACAATCTTCAGCCAGAAGTGCCGAGTGGATGATCCATCTCGGCCTCCTCCTGAAGTCCCCAGCATTACAGATGCCAGACTTCAGCCAATTCGATTCACTCCGCGTGATATGAAGAAACAACTGAAGGCACTGGATACTGCAAAGGCTATGGGTCCTGACAATATTCCGGCAATAGTACTGAAAACCTGTGCTCCAGAACTTGCCGCACCCCGAGCCAAGCTGTTCCAGTATAGCTACAACATTGGCATCTACCTGGCAATGTGGAAAATTGCCCTGGTATGTCCTGTACACAAAAAGCAGGACAAGTCCAACCCGGCCAATTACCGCCCCATTAGTCTACTGTCAATCATCAGTAAAGTGATGGAAGGTGTCATCAACAGTGCCATCAAGTAGCACTTGCTTAGCAATAACCTGCTCAGTGATGCTCAGTTTGGGTTCCGCCAGGGCCACTCAGCTCCTGACCTCATTACAGCCTTGGTTCAAACATGGACAAAGGAACTGAACTCAAGAGGTGAGGTGAGAGTGACTGCCCTTGACATCAATGCAGCATTTGACCGAGTATGGCATCAAGGAGCCCTAGCAAAACTGGAGTCAATGGAAATCAGGGGGAAAACTCTCTGCTGGTTGGAGTCATACCTAGCGCAAGGGAAGATGGCTGTGGTTGTTGGAGGTCAAACATCTGAGCTCCAGGACATCACTGCAGAAGTTCCTCAGGGTAGTGTCCTAGGCCCAACCATCTGCAGCTGCTTCATCAATGACCTTCCTTCTATCATAAGGTCAGAAGTGGGGATGTTTGCTGATGATTGCACAATGTTCAGCACCATTCAGGACTGCTCAAATACTGAAGCAGTCTGTGTAGAAATGCAGCAAGACATGGACAATATCCAGGCTTGGGCTAATCCAGGGACCCGGGTTCGATTCTGGGTACTGCCTGTGTGGAGTTTGCAAGTTCTCCCTGTGTCTGCGTGGGTTTTCGCCGGGTGCTCCGGTTTCCTCCCACAGCCAAAGACTTGCAGGTGATAGGTAAATTGGCTGTTGTAAATTGCCCCTAGTGTAGATAGGGAATATGGGATTACTGTAGGGTTAGTATAAATGGGTGGTTGTTGATCGGCACAGTGGTGGGCCGAAGGGCCTGTTTCAGTGCTGTATCTCTTAAAAAAAAAGTGAATTTGAGAGCCAATAGTTAGACATTTGGGAGTTTGAAAATGCATTTGTCAGTGATTTGTGGGCAAGTTGACTCTCTAAGGAAGTGGAGTTAAAAGGAATGCTGTATAACATGAGAAAACAGTCTTGTTAGTCATGTGACACATTGATCCATTCACTCCACATGTGAGATTTATACACTTTAGCCCATAGGAGGCACAAGCCTGCCTATGAGAACTACCTTGTTTCATTGAGTATGAACAATGAGTGTCAGGAGAATCCTGCATTGTAACTGTCGATCAAATTACTGGGGGCTGTATAGCACTGAAACGTAATTGTAAACTCTGCTTGACACTGAATCCATTTTATACTCCTGAGTATAAAATTGGGAGGATTATAATAATATTGTTTCTCTGTATTGACATTTTAACCTTTCCTAGTTTATGGTGTGACAATTTGACAAAGTGATACCACTGCTATCAAAACCACTTTCCTTAATCATTTTTCCAATCTTCTCCCATTCACCCAAGTCATTGTGAGTTTCACTACATAGTGCTGTGAGATGTGCCTGATTTGGCAGCTCAGCACTTAGTTTAACAGTGAACTTGAAACACCTGCAGGTACAATCTGATAAATTGTTTCTTTTATGATTAGTCATGCATATCTTTGTGTTATTCTGTAACTTAGAGTCAATCAATTGTCCAGAGATGTTTTACTGGCAGTGCTTCACAGACTCAGAGAATTTTGCATTCCATTCTTTTAACAGAAAAAGAAACTATGAAACATGAGGCGCCTGAAATCCCAGTTTGGGATTATTATTGCAAGTCACACGGTTTGAGCCTTTGCCTTTGATTTTCAATAAAAGGTGTCAAGTGCACTGTTCCCTGACATCGTTACACTCGTTTGTACTAGTCACCCTTTTGCAAGTTATTGGGCTAGATTTCCTTCAACTTGCTCCCCTTTTTCAGGGTTTTGGGGTGGTAGACAGAGTAAAGTGGCGCAGTAAGGCTTCGTACTTTAAATACACCACTACCAAACTGCAGCCGAATTGTCCTCTAGGGAGTCAAAATGGTGCTTCATTGTTTGCATAAACCATTTTCCCTGACGCCCAGATGATGACACAATAACAACTTGTATTTATATATAGCGCTTTTAATGCAGTAAAACTTCCCTAGCTACTTCACAGGACGTTATTGAACATAATTTCCTACCAAGCCAGATAGGAGTGATTTAATTTGCGAGATGGTCGGATTGGTAACTAAACACTAGGTCAAAGATAGAGGTTTGAAGGAATGTCTTAAAGGAAGATTGCAGAAGGAGTGTGGTAAGGAATTGAAGTCTCTATCATTAGTACAGAACATGTATAGGGAACAGTGGGACACCCTTTTAAGTTCATTGAACTTTATCCTGCACTGTGTGGCACTTCTTGGGGTGGTGGAGGTTGCACTAATTGCTTCAGAATCTCACCTCATAGAGTTCGAAACATGCTTTGTGTAGCGCCTTGGAATGTTTTACTATGTTAAAGGCACTATATCAATGCAAGTTGGTCTTGCTGTGAAGCTCAAGGAACAGCACTTCATCTTTCAATTAGGCAGATTACAACCTTTGGGACTGAACTGGCCGGATTTTCAAAACCCACTGAGCACCGGTACTGAGGCCAACTCGATTTGAAGATCGTGTTCACAGAGGTCAGAACTGGGACCTGCCACCCCTGGAAGGCAATGTCATTTTTAAAGTGATGCCGGCAGGGAGAAAACGGGTCGGGTGCACACCTCTTTTTAATAGCCTGTTGAACTCACTGAAGAGCTCATTAACAGGCTTATCAGCAGCAGTTTACAATTTTTAAAGGCTGGGAACGTGGAGGACGCCATGGGGGGACACGACAGGGTGTTCAAAGCGGGAACACAGCGGGGTGCCATGAGGGCTATGGGAAGGGCTGATTATCATAATGCAGAGAAAGTTCAGCTGCTTCAAAAGTGCCAGAGATTAGCCATTGCTGCAGCTGTAAGACTTGCTTTTCTCAATAATGTGGCAGGATACTGGAGAGGGACTTGAGGCTGCTGAGGTTAGCAGGGGAAGGCCTGGTGAATGCACGAAGCCCAGCTGAGGGAGTTCAGACAAGAACAGGCTACTCAGACATTGGACAGAGGAGCCAGGATGAGCTGCAGCAGATATACCCTCCCGGACAGCAGGAGGCCAGAAGAGCACAGCCAGAGCCTGCAAGTGAAGGAAGACGCTACCCAAGACATCGGGCACACAGCCCAAGGGTCAGCTACCTGTAAATGACAGAACGCCAGTGCTGTAGGAGGCTGTGCCTATCCAGGCAGATGGTCTCGGTCCTGTGTGCTCCAATCCACAATGACCTGAGGCCTCACGGCCCACATGCAGTCCCCTAGCTGCAGCCATCAAGGTTTCCGTTGCCTTAAATTTCAATGCAGCTGTGTTATTCCAGGGATCAGCTGTGGACCTAGGTGCAGTCGGAAACTCATCATGCCATCAGGCAGGTCACAGATGCTATTTTCAGGAGAGCAACGGACTACACCCACTTTAACACAGATGAGCCAGCGCAGACTGTGTCCAGGTGCAGCAAGATCTGGACAACATCCAGGCTTGGGCTGATAAGTTGCAAATAACATTCACGCCACACAAGTGCCAGGCAATGGCCATCTCTAACAAGAGAGAATCTACCATCTCCTCTTGATGTTCAATGGCATTACCATCGCTGAAACCCCCCCCACCACCACCACCACCCCCCCACGATCAACATCCGGGGGGTTACCATTGACCAGAAACTGGACTGGACCAGCGACATAAATACTGTGGCTACAACAGCAGGTCAGAGGCTGGGAAATCTGCGACGAGTAACTCACCTCCTGATTCCCCAATGCCTGTCCACCATCTACAAGGCACAAGTCAGGAGTATGATGGAACACTCTCCACTTGCCTGGATGGGTGCAGCTCCAACAACCCACAAGAAGCTTGACACCATCCAGGACAAAGCAGTCCACTTGATTGGCACCCCAGCCACAAAAATTCACTCCCTCCACCACCAAAGCAGAGTGGCAACAGTGTGTATCATCTACAAAATGCACTGCAGCAACTCACCAAGGCTCCATCAACAGCAAATTCCAAATCTGTGACCTCTACCACCTAGAAGGACAAGGGCTGCAGATTCATGGGAGCACCACCACCTGCAAGTTCCCCTCCAAGCCACACACCATCCTGACTGTTCCTTCACTGTTGCTGGGTCAACATCCTGTAACTCCCTTCCTAACAGCACCGTGGGTGTACCTATGTCCCAAGGACTGCAGCGGTTTAAGAAGGCAGCTCACCAAAAACTTCTGAAGGGCAATTAGGGATGGGAAATAAATTCTGGCCTAGCCAGCATCATCCACATCCCACAAACGAATAAAAAAAAAGGCACAGAGGGCATTGGGTTCAGCCTCCGTCACTGGATTCCCCAGGTGCAGGGCATCATTGATTGCACCCATATAGCCATCAAGGCACCCAGCGACTGGCCAGTGAGATTCAGCAACAGGAAGGGCTTCCACTCCCTCAACATCCAACCGGTCTGCTATCACAACAAGAGCTTCTTCTATATGTGCTCTCACTTTCCTGGAAACTGCCATGACTCCGTCATCCTCCGCCAGTCCAGGCTGCCTTTGATCACTCCATCCCCCAAGTGCATGGATGGATCCGAGGGACAAGGGAAATCTCTTGAAGAGATGGCTGCTAATCCCTCCACAGGACCCCAAACAGAGGCAAGAGACAAAACAACCAATGCTATCTGCTCAGCAGGCCAACCATTGAGCAGGTCACCAGGTGCCTGAAGAAGCAGTTCTGGTTCCTAGATGAGTTAGGTGGCATCCTCCAATGCCCTCCTGAAAGGCTTTTGGTCATTGTGATAGTCTGCTGCTCTTACCATAGATGGCCCTCCTAAGAGGTGCGGACTTTGAGGACAGTGAGGCCCTGGAAGGAGACAGCTCATTGAGGGAGGAGCAGGAGGTAAGAGCGGAGGAGGAAGAGAGGACAGAGGTGGCTAACAGTGAACAGAGAGGTGCCTCTGCTGAACAACGAGGTGACCTCCTCCTGACACCCTCCAGGAAGAGGACCTCCCTCCTCTCCCTCAAGGCCTGCAGCATTAGATGCAGTTGGGCATCGATATAGCGAGGGTCTGCCCTGCCCCTAGTGCTAGGCCTCCAGCTCCCCTGTGACATCTGACTTCCCTCTGGTGTTGTGGAAGGCAGATCTCTCCGTCAGGACAACAAGCAGCCTCAGTGATGGTTGCCATGGAAGTCTACATGAGCTCCACACTTGATCTGACCCACTGCCATTTCCAATCCCAGTGGCTCTAAGTGGACAGGAAACCTGTCTCCATATCATTTAAGTGCTTACCTATCAGGAGGCAGGTTTCTGACCCAAAGCCAGACCCGGTTCCTGTTTCCCTCCTCCATAATGAACATCGAGCCCAACATTGAGTTCAACACATTCAGATCATAATTTCTACTCTTTTTTTTTTGACAGCAGGTGCTGGTAGTTGTTCTGCTGTCGTCTCTCGGCCCAACCTTTGTTTCTTTACTTGGCCATTATCACTCCCTTTTGCTCACACAATTACCCCTTTTGTCATTCAATCACTCCTGCCTTCACCCCAACCCCTTTTTTCCCTGCCTCTGTACTTGTTTATAAACTGTTAAATCTCTAACTTTTGCCAATTCTGCTGAAAGGTCAACAACCTGAAACATTGGGATGAATCTTAACTCCTGAAAAAGGGTGGATTGGTGTCAGGTCAGAGGTGAAAATTCAAAAATATCTGAAACAGGAACCCAAGCCAACTTGAACTTACCCACTTCCCGTTTTAATGCAGGCGGGATGAGGGGGTGGGCACCAACCCACTAGGAGGTGGGTTGGTCAATTAAATATCATAATGAGGTTATCTGCCTTTGTTTTATCAGTCATACTATCTTTAACTCACGTCATCTGGACTTACCAGGCCTCGGGAAACCTGATAGATGAAAGGAAGCAAGAAGGGCTGAATGCATCAGGTAATTGTGGGCCGCGAGGGGCAGGAATATGTCCTCCAGGCCCAACAAGCTACCCAGTATACCCTGCCCTGACCACAAGCGGACCACATCCCCCTCCACAACCAAACCCTGTGACTGGGACATCTTCCCTGCTCTCGTCGGCTGCGGCCTTAACCTGCAGGCTTCCTCACCAAGTAGGCCTCTTTCATGCAGCCTGTGGACAGAACGTCAATAGAAAAACATTTAAAAGCACCCAGTTGTTAAAAACTGCAGGACATTCAAGTAACGCATCCTTATGGGTTTCCCAATCTCATAAAAACCTCCATGAACGTAACATCCCTCCAGGCTGAAAGCCTAACCATTAACTGTTTCTCCCTCCACAAATGCTGCCTAACCTGCTGAGTATTTCCAACATTTCCTGTTTTTACTTCAGATTTCCAGCATCTGCAGTATTTTGCTTTTGGGCTAGCAATCAGATGTTAGATATTTATTCCATGAAACCTTTTTTGATGCAAATTAATTTATTTTGAAACAATCAAGCAAACAGAATGTAAACACACAGTTTACATTCCATTTTAACGACCAGAGAAGAATGGCTTATCACTGCCCGTTTCTCTCAGGGCAAAGTAAAGGATCCCATGGTACTATTTTGAAACACAGCAAGGAATCTCCCTGGAGGCCTCGTTAATATTTATCTCTCAACCAACATCACACAAAACATATTATCTGCTCATTATCACATTGCTGATAGTGGGACCTTGCTGTGTGGAAATTGGCTGCTGCGTTTCCTACATTACAACAGTGACTACACCTCAAAAGTATTTCATTGGCTGTAAAGGCTTTTGGGATGTCCTGAGATTGTGAAAGGTGCTATATAAATGCAAGTCTGTCTTTCTGTTACAACAATGAATACTGCTGGGTATTGAGTTCAGGCTATTGGGTTTGGAGTCACAGGTGCTGGGACCGTGGGAAATGGGGGGTGTTTGGGGCTAAAGAGGAAGAGAAAATGGAAATCAGGGGCCGGGTGCAGTGGGGGAAGGGAGACCGGAGGTTGGTGCCGACGGGCTTTGGATGAGGAGGCCATATCATTTGCATTCTGGGGTTGGAAGAATTGGTCTTGGGAGAAGGTATGGTGAGAATTGGCAGTCGGTAGTGGTGATGACTAAATGAGGGTACTACTGCTCCTTCAAGCTCCACATAAAGGCCTGCTCGGGTCTGCAATTGAAACCCAACCCGACCCTGACAAAACCACATCTGAACCAAGCCCGACCAGCCTGAGTCCTTTGATTTTTCTCCCCCGCCCGATCCGACCACCGGAATGAAGTTGATTATATTAAAGAGGTTGTGCTCTACCTTGGATGGAATCGCTCACCGCAGACTAGTGCAGAGTCCGGATACACGTTTCCCGCCTTGACGTCCTGGCTGATCGAGTAAAAGATCACATTCCAGAATTCAGAAAGATGTGGACGAGTCTGTAAAACCTGCCTTTGGTTAAATCAATTGTAGCATCTTTGATTGTAATCTGACAACTTCTCGTTCCTGTACTGCCATGTGAGAGAGAGAATACAGTCATGTTAAATGGAAAAAAAATCTAATCCATCACTCACCTGGCGTCTGCAGCAATGCATTGGTCAGATATTGCACTGCATTTTGCAGCCGGCGGGAGCAAAAGCGGGAGCCACTTCCGCTTGGGCGAAAATCGTCCAGCCATACATGATCTTCCGGCAGCCAGCCAATTAACAGTCAGGAGATGGCGGGGCCGACCGCTGAGAGAACAGAGGTGGGCAGAGAGGCGGAGGAGCCAGATGCTGCTGCTATATTTAAAGGGCTGCCAGTGCTCAATATACTGGTGGCTACCTGGAAAACCCCAGAAAGGGAGGAAAGGGACAGCTAGAATGGCAGAAGGAAGACGCTGGGTGGCCCCACAGTTCAGCGATGCCACTCTGCAGGCTCTCTTCCAGGCCTCACGGGCAAGGCGGTAGATCCTCTTCCCCAGGGACAGGAGGAGGAAACCAGTGCACTCACCAAGCAAGCCTGGGCAGAGTTGACAGAAGAGGTCAGCAACCATGGATCCAGGACCTGGATCTAGTGTCACAAGCGGGTCAATGACCTAATTAGAAACATAGAATATGGGAGCAGGAGTAGGCCATTCGGCCCTTCGAGCCTGCTCCGCCATTCATTATGATCATGGCTGATCATCCAACTCAGTAACCTGTTCCCGTTTTCGCCCCATACCCTTTGATCCGTTTAGACCCAAGAACTATATCTAACTCCTTTTTGAAAACATTCAATGTTTTGGCCTCAACTGCTTTCTGTGGTAGCGAATTCCACAGGCTCACCACTCTCTGGGTGAAGAAATTTCTCCTCATCTCAGTCCTGAAAGGTTTACCCCAAATCCTTAGACTATGACCCCTAGATCTGGACTCCCCTACCATCGGGAACATCCTTCCTGCATCTACCCTGTCTAGTCCTGTTAGAATTTTATAGGTTTCTATGAGATCCCCCCTCACTCTTCTGAACTCCAGTGAATATAATCCTAACCGACTCAATCTCTCCTCATACATCAGTCCCGCCATCCCAGGGATCAGTCTGGGAAACCTTCACTGCACTCCTGCTATAGCAAGAACATCCTTCCACAGATAAGGAGATCAAAATGCACACAATATTCCAGGTGTGGCCTCACCAAGGCCCTGTATAATTGCAGCAAGACATCCCTCCTCCTGTACTTGAGCCCTCTCGCTATAAAGGCCAACATACCATTTGCCTTTTATACCGCCTGTTGCACCTGCATGCTTACCTTCAGCGACTGTTGTACGAGAACACCCAGGTCTCGCTGCATATTCCCCTCTCTCAGTTTATAGCCGTTCAGATCATAATCTGCCTTCCTGTTTTTGCTACCAAAGTGGATAAACTCACATTTATCCACATTATACTGCATCTGCCATGCATTAGCCCACTCACTCAACTTATCCAAATCACCCTGAAGCCTCTCTGCATCCTCCTCACAACTTACCCTCCCACCCAGTTTTGTGTCATCTGCAAATTTGGAAATATTACATTTAGTACCCTCATCTACATCATCAATGTATATTGTGAATAGCTGGGGTCCTAGCACCGATCCCTGCGGTACCCCACTAGTCACTGCCTGCCATTCGGAAAAAGACCCATTTATCCCTACTCTTTGTTTCCTGTCCGCCAACCAATTTTCTATCCATCGCAATACACTACCCCAAACACATGCGCTTTAATTTTACACGCTAATCTCTTATGTGGAACTTTGTCGAAAGCCTTCTGAAAGTCCAAATAAACCACATCCACTGGCTTCCCCTCATCAACTCTACTAGTTACATCCTTGAAGAATTGTCAAGCATGATTTCCCTTTCGTAAATCCATGCTGACTCTGCCCGATTCTATCACTGTTCTCTAAATGCTCTGCTATAAAATCTTTGACTCTAGAATTTTCCCCACTACTGACGTCAGGCTGACTGGTCTATAATTCCCTGCTTTCTCTCTACCTCCCTTTTTAAATAGTGGGGTTTCATTAGCTACCCTCCAATTTGTAGGAACTGTTCCAGAGTCTATAGAATATTGGAAGATGACCACTATTTCTAGGGCCACTTACTTAAGTACTCTGGGATGCATACCATCATGCCCTGGGGATTTATCGGCTTTCAATCCCATCAATTTCCCCAACACCATTTCTCTACTAATACTGATTTCTTTCAGTTCCTCTCTCTCACTGAGCCCTATGTTCCCCAACATTTCTGGTATGATATTTGTGTCCTCCTTTGTGAAGACAGAACCAAAGTATGCATTTAGTTGGTCAGCCATTTCTTTATTCCCCATAATAAATTCTCCTGTTTCTGACTGTAAGGGACCTACATTTGTCTTCACCAATCTTTTTCTCTTCACATACCTATAGAAACTGTTACAGTCAGTTTTTATGTTCCTCGCAAGCTTGCTCTCGTACTCTATTTTCCCCTTCTTAATCAATCCCTTGGTCCTCCTTTGCTGAATTCTAAACTGCTCCCAATCCTCAGGTCTGTTGTTTTTCCTGGCAAATTTATATGCCTCTTGGATCTAATGCTATCTCTAATTTCTCTTGTAAGCCATGGTTTGGCTACCTTTCCCGTTTTACTTCTGCGCCAGACAGCGATAAACAATTGTTGCAGTTCATCCATGCTCTCTTTAAATGTTTGCCATTGCCTATCCACCGTCATCCCTTTAAATAGCGTTTCCCAATCTGTCATGGCCAACTCGTGCCTCGTACCTTCGTAGTTTCCTTTACTAAGATTCAGGACCCTTGCCTCAGAATTAACTACGTCACTCTCCATCTTGCAACACTAGTTTGTCAATTATTCCTCTCATTACACAATACCCAGTCTAGGATGGCCTGTTCTCTAGTTGGTTCCTCAACGTGTTGGTCCAGAAAACCATACACTCCAAGAATTCCTCCTCTACGGTATTATGACTAATTTGATTTGCCCAATCTATATGCAGATTGAAGTCACCCATAATTACAGATGTTCCTTTATCACATGCATCCCGAATTTCCTGTTTAATACATTCCCAACATCACCACTACAGTTGGGGGTCTATATATAATCCCCACTAATGTTTTTTGCCCCTTAGTGTTTCTCAGCTCTACCCATACAGATTCCACATCGTCAGAGCTAATATCTTTCCTCACTATTGCGTTAATTTCCTCTTTAACCAGCAATGCAACTCCACCACCTTTTGCTTTTTGTCTGTCCTTCCTAAACACTGAATATCCCTGGTTAGTTCATTTCCCATCCCTGGTCACCTTGCAGCCATGTCTCCATAATCCCAACTATATCATACCCGTTAACATCTATTTGCTCGATTAATTCATCCACTTTATTGCGAATGCTCCGCGCGTTGAGGCACAAAGCCTTAAGGTTTGTCTTTTTAACATTACTTGTCCTCTTCCCACTATTTTTCACTCTGTCCCTGTTTGATTCTGGCCCTTGATTTCTCTGCCTATCACTTTTCTTATTCCCCTTACTGTCTTTTGTTCTTGTCTTTGATCCCCCCTCCTCTGACTCCTTGCAAAGGTTCCCATCCCCCTGCCATTTTAGTTTAAACCCTCCCCAACCACTCCAGCAAATACTCCCCCTCGGACATCAGTCCCAGTCCTGCCCAGGTGTAACCCATCCAGTTTGTACTGGTCCCACCTCCCTCAGAACCGGTCCCAATGCCCCAGGAATCTAAAACTCTCCCCCTCACACCATTTCTTCAGCCACGTATTCATCCGATATATCCTGCTATTTCTACTCTGACTAGCACGTGGCACTGGTAGTAATCCTGAGATCACTACCTTTGAGGTCCTACTTTTCAACTTACTTCCCAGCTCCCTATATTCTGCTTTTAGGACCTCATCCTTTTTTTTACCTATGTCGTTTGTACCAATGTGTACCACGACCACTGGCTGTTCACCCTTCCCCTTCAGAATGTCCTGTAACCGCTCTGAGACATCCTTGACCCTAGCACCAGGGAGGCAACATACCATCCTGGAGTCTCTTTTGCGGCCACAGAAATGCCTATCTAATCCCCTTACAATTGAATCCCCTAAAGCTATTGCATTCCCACACTTTTTACTCCTCCCCTGTGCAGCAGAGCCAACTGTGGTGCAATGAATTGGGCTGTTGCTGCTTTCCCCTGAGAGGGCATTCTCCCTAACAGTATTCAAAGCAGTATACTTGTTTTGCAGGGGAATAGCCACAGGAGATTCCTGAACTGCCTGCCTAATCCTCTTTCTCTGTCTGGTGGTTGCCCATTCCCCTCCTGCCTGTGGGGTCTGACCCTGCGGTGTGACCACCTCTCTATACGTGCTATCCACGATACTCTCCATCTCGTGGATGCTCCACAGTGTCCCCAGCTGCCGCTCCAGCTCCAAAACTTGGGCTTCCATGAGCTGCAACTGGACAAATTTCCTGCACACATGCTGCTCCCGGGCACTGGAAATGTTCCCGGCTTCCGACATGGAGCACGAGGAGCACACCATGGCTTTGAGCTCTCCTGCCATAACTTAACCCTTTAAATTAAATTAAACCTTCTGGAAGATCTCAATGTCCAATAATATCAATAATATCTAGGGCCCTTCTTCCCTGGTCCTCGTTACTACAGAACTCCCTAAAAAAAAAACACTACTTGAAAGAAACTTTAAACTTTTAAACTTTTCTTACCTGAGATACTTACCCAGCTATTTAGAGCTATTCCCTAACAGCAGTGACTCACCAACCAATCACCTTGCAGCTCTCCTGTGACATCACTGCTGTTTTTTTTATCAAAACTCTGGCGCGCTGGAAGAAGTCCGACTGTTCTCCGCTCCTGAAGGTAAGAGAGTGGGCCTCGATCCTCAGGTTTGACTTATAGGCTCTGCTCTCGGCGTTCTCCCCACAGGTCCGCTCCGCTCCTCTCTGCTCCGCTCCCGGAAGGTAAGATCGGTCTGCCAAGGTGAGTACTCCGTACCTCTTTCCCCTTTGGGGCTTGCATGTGGCACTGTGAGTGGGTGAGCTTGGTAGAGAGGAAGTGACCACCCAGTGGGTGACAAAGGGGTCAGGCAGTAGCATATCCTGTCAGAGGCATGGCTGCATCTCAGTGAGAAGCGTCCATCTGTGGTTGCTGACTCCCACAAGGTCCCTCGAGAGTGGCTGCATGCAGGAGGCATTCGTGTGCCCCCATCACAGGCTGCTGGGCTGCCACAGCATAGGCGCTGTGCTTGTCTTCTTGGGCGACTAACAGTGTTCATCTTTCAGTTTGCAGGTTAAGACAGCCCATAACTTTAAGGAATGGGTCAAGACCGGTGGAAGATCCCATTCCTGTCCTTCCTATCCCCCATGGAGGAGGAGGCATTAAAACTGGCGGGGCAGCACGGCGGCCGTTCCATCACTGATAGTGAGATAGGAGTGCAGACCTAAGTGAGTGAGTAGCGAAGTGCAGAGGCACATGGCATAGTGCTCATGTGACCACCACTGGACACATGGAATTTCACACTCGGGGTTGTTAGAAGGCCACAATGGGAGGCGCATAACGCTTTAATCGATCTCTTCTTTCATGCAGGTCAGGTCAAAGAGCAGAGAGCTGCAGTCACCGGGGTCTGAGGAGGAGGCAGAGGGGACTTCAGTGGGTGCACCGTCACATAACTCCCTCATACCCTCCACCAGAGCAGATACTCTCATGTCACTGGGTATCCATTTGCACTTCGATTTGGGAACACAACCTGGTGAGCACAGCGCAGATGCACCAAACAGCTGACAGAGGCTGTGACAGCTGAGGTCGCTGACAGTCGGAGGATTGTTGATGGCTAGGGTGATGCTGAGCCCCAGCTTGATGACGTGCCTCTGGAGTTGTGGACAACACGAGAAATGCTGAAGCTGCAGTGTGAAGTAAGGGAACATCTGGCGGAGATTCCAGAGGCTATGCGTACACATGCGTGGATGATGGAGGAGTCCCAGGCCATGAGTACTGCCATTTCTCTGACGGGTGTGCGCTTGGTTTCCTCCGTTGAGAGATTGGCAATGCTCATGGAGAGCTAGATGGAACAGACCAGTCAGTGGATGCTGGAGATGTGTGCAGATCATCATGCCATCACCTTGTCCATTAGATCTGGGCATCAATGACTGGGCAAGAGGGGAGTGAGGCACTTGGAGTCTCCACCAGGTCCTCGCACTTCTCAGGTCAGCAGGGAGGTACATGTGTGCCTTGCAAGGGAGGAGGGGCAGCTGCCTGATACATCTGGGGCTTCTCTCAGGGCGATCCTGATGTTGACAGCAGTTCCTCAGGCCAGCGCCACAAGTGGTCGCAACAACAGAGGAAGGTCCTGCACTTGTGCAGGAGCTACTCAGCTTAGGCAGCCAGAGGACGACCACCAAGTTCATCCTAAGCCACGGGACAGCAAGGTCAGCAGCCTGTCACCACCTCAGCTACAAGCACAGGGGAGCAGCACATAGCAGCATGCAGAAGAAATTTAAAAAGAGCACCTAGCTGCATTTGGAGTTCATGGGTGAAGAAAGTGTCAAACTGTGAAGCCTCGTGTTTCTTGTTGCTTTTAATAAAGGGTTAATGTATTGGCGATACATCTCCTTTCATTTTTTTGCATCCCGATGGGACTTCAGTTTGACTCTTGGCTCCCTCAAGGGGCTGTATGAGAGGGACCACTGCGCCTGCGTTCAACACTTCACCCTTGCTGCTGTGCAATGAAATGGTAAATGAAGGAGGTGACAGCAGGGCTGCAGAAAGATAAGGCTTTATTGATATGGATCTAACAGGTAGTAAGGGTTATATGAAACATCTGTGCATTAGCACGTCCCGAGCCTCCCTTGCGCATATCTCATTGTGCCTTGCCTGTAGTCCCTGGGGTCCCTCATCTTGTATCGCCTGGTCAGCAGCCTCCTCCACAACCTCATCGTCGGAGAGGCATCACGATCCACAAGATCCTCATTGTTCAACATCTCCCCATTCTGCAGCACCAAGTTGTGCAACGCACAGCACGTCACCACGATACATGAGATGCTTGCCGGGGCATGCTGAAGTGCTCCACCAGATCAATCAAGGCACCTGAACCGCATCTTCCGAAGCCCTATGGCCTGCTCGATGGTCGCTCGGGTTGCCCCGTGGCAGGTCTTGTATCTCTCCTCAGCATCCATGCGTGTGTTCCTCACTGCCATTAGTAGTTATGTCCTCATTAGATAGCCCTTGTCTCTGAGTATCCATTCTGAAGGTGCAGGGGTGCGGGTGGGTGGTGGTGCCGGAAATTCTGTAGCACCTGCGACTGCCAAAGTATGTATGCGTCATGGCTGCTTCCCAGGAACCGTGCACACACTTGAAGGATCCATCTACAGTGGTCGCAGAGCAGTTGGACAGTGAGCAAGTGAAAGTCCTTCCTGTTGATGAAGGCCACCGGCTGTTCTACGGGAACCTTAATGGCCACAGGCTGTGCAGTCGATCACACCCTGTACCCGGGGGTATCCAGCAATTGCCATGAACCCAATGGCTTGCTCAGCTTGACTGCCCGGCTTGGTGCAGAAATGTACATATTTTCTGGAACTCTTGAACAGGGCATTGGTCACCATCTTGATGCATCAATGCGCCGCGGACTGTAAGACTGTAGTGGATCCATGGAAAGACTCGGAGGTGTAGAAATTCAGTGCCATGGTGACGTTCAGCGTCACTGGTACTGGGTGGCCACCACCACCCATGGGGCTCAGCTCATCCTCCAGCATGGCACACAGATCAGAGACAGCATCCCTGGAAAGGCACAGTCTTCAGTGACACTGCCACTCGGACATTTGAAGGTAGCTGAGACTCGGGCAATAGAACCCCTCCGGAGGGTAGCCTGTTCTGCACTCAGGAGATTGGTCATGTGCCCCTCTGCACCCTCCTGTGTCCCCACTCCAGGGCAGGCCCTCCTGTTGGCCCGTAAGTTGCTGATCTCACACTTCCTGTGGCTGGCCTATCCTCCCTCTCTGCTGCTCCTCCTCCTCACCAGAGGTCCCAAAGCCAGGATGAATGAGGCCCATGGCAGGTGGCCTGTCTCAGTTTCCAAGGCCTCTTATGCAAATACCACCCCCCTTCCCCCACCTGCGTCTAATGCTCGTGCCACTGCCCAGATGGGGCTCTGGCACCAGCATTTCTGGCACCTCTTCCCCCCTCGCCTTCTTTTCCCAGTGTCCGTGCTGCTGCATCCTCCCTGGCATGCCAAGCTGGCTCTCATGATGGCTGCCAGATGAAGCCAGAACTGAGCTCCTGCTTGTTTGCCATCTCCATTTACCAAGCGAGGCTCTGAAGCCCCGTGGTTCCCATGCACTGTTTGTAAAATTCAAAAACCTCCCGAAAACTGCTCTCAATTGGCCAATTAATTGCCTTAATTAACTTCCTGCCACGTCCATGTGTGATGTTCTCCCACCATGTTGGCTCCCATTGGGAATATCCGGCAGTGATGTGAAGACATTGGGCTTCCGCTCTGATGTCTTCTGCCCCGATATTCCGCACACCACACCCACCTCCCCCCCCCCCCCCCAACCGACCCCTGCTTCCCAAACCATCCCCAAAGGGCCTGGAAAATTCAGCTAAGGTCTTGAAAAAAATTGCTGATATTTTGAGGTTCCAGCCAGGCTGGAACATTATGACCTAGAATTTGATGACAAAATGACAGCAAACTAAAGGCAATGGCATTATTAGCGTGAATGCGGGATCGTGGCACAATTTGTGGCAAGGAAGCGATACGCCATGACTTGCTGAACGATTTGTGCTTCTACACTGTTAACCTGGTAAAGACGGCAATTCACTGCCAACCACCCCGTGATTGTCAAGAAATTGCTGCATTTGTGCAATAATTTAGTCATCAGGTCAACATTCTTGATTGCATCATATTAAAGGCTGTGAGAACATTTCCACAAGGTAAGCTCACACTGTTTGGGTTTTGCATCAGCTTTGAGGTAACTGCGGTCCATCGCACAATCATGCTTAGAGCTTTTAAGAACTCATTTTTAATCATTTTAACGTTGGTAGTGGGCCTAGAACTCTGTCAACTGCCTCCGAATATTAACGACTAAAACTGATACTGAGCTGCTAGTGAGCTCACACAAAACTCTGGACTGAATACGATGCAATGGGCAAGCTCCAAGGTGTACTGCCAGACCAGCGGTGCTTTCTGGACAGACGGAGCTCTGCAGAACTCTGCTCAGAAGCATCCGAATGCTGAATGCAGTTGAATATTGAAAAAAAAACATGGGCCAGTCAGCATTCTGCTGACATTAATCAATTAAAAATGATGCACAGGATGCAGATATGCTGAAGTCACTGTGAAACCAAGGCACTGTTAGCCTACATCCTTGAGCGTTACTATTGAATCTGCTTCCACCATCAGCCTTTCAGGCTGCGTATTCCACTCAGGACAACTAGCTGCGTAAAAAAATGTCTCCTCATCTCCCCAGTTGGCGTTTTGCCAATTACCCTAAATTTGTGTCCGCTGGTTACCAACTCTCCTCTCACTTGTAACTGTTTCTCCCAATGTATGTTATCAAAACCATTCATGATTTTGAATGCTTTTATGAAATCCCCTGTTAAGAACTTTCCTGAGTTCAGAGACTTAACAATTAAATTTCACCACACAGTTTGCACTGATAAAACTGGAAATTGCTTTGGATTAATGCAAGTTATGGAGTATAGCTGGTTACAGCAGAAACATAATCAAAACAGCTCCGACATTCCACTAATTGAAACAACAAAGCAGACAGAAGTTGGAAGTGGCATAACATCGGGAGAGATTACCTGTAGCTGATTTATCATGTTATAAGCTGCTCTAAGCATCCTATTGTATAGTATTACACAGTATTTACAGCACAAAAAAGGGATAACAATGGCTAGCAAAAGGTGAGAAAAAGGCAAATTTTTATTTGTTACAGCTTTGCTATTCAATCCATCTCTCACATAGAATTCCACAACTTTTCAATCTTTCTCTGGGTAAGTTCCTGGGATTTGGTGGGGCTATCGGTAAACAAACTATTATTAAAAAGACAAAAAATACTGCAAACATTCAGCAGCCCTGACAGCATCTGTGGAGAGAAAAATGGAGTGAATGTTTTAGGATGATGACCTTTCATCAGACCATGTTTCGACATAGGAAATCACATTTACTCTGCTGAGACAATCAGTAGTTTAAGGATCAAGATTGAAAGTCATGAACAATAGCCTATATATGCATGTATGCACACATCAGTTGGTAGCACTGTCATCTCAGTCAGGAGGTTGTAGGTTAAAGTCACACTCCAGGACTTGAGCTCAAAAATCTAGGCTGACACTCCAGTATTGAGGGAGCCCTCTGCTGCTGGAGGTGCCACCTTTCAGATGCGATGTTAAACCAAGGCCCCTTCTGCCCCCTCAGATTGACTTAAAAGATCCCATTTCACCCTATGGATGAAAAGCGTGAGAGTTATCCCCAGTGTCCTGGCCAATATTTATCCCTCAACCAATTGCTGTCTGTGGGAGTTTACTATGTGCAAATTATTTGTCTTGTTTCCTACATCGCAACAGTGACTACACTTCAAAAGTACTTAATTGGCTGCTAACCACTTTGGAACGTCCTGAGATTGTGAAAGGTGCATTATAAATGCAAGTCTTTCTTTCTATATATGTGGCAACAATTAGCGAAGAGATCCATTACAGTATCATATACCTGAGGCACCCTCTGAAATGAGACACCAGATCAAAACCTAATCAGTATTTCCTTTCTCATGGTAGATCATGATACGATGTCCAGGGATGATCATTGAGGCTCACAGAAGAAATGCTTCAGATTCATTTTAATTTCGTTCAGAGTTTCGTAATTTTTTTTAATGGTTTAAAGTAAGAATCTGTTTCCATTCTTATGATGGAGCAAAACAAGATAAGTTTAAAATTATCACAATTTTTAAACTATCCAATGTTGGCACATTCATTATATTTATTTGCAATAATCTACAGTTCTACTTCAGAGACTAAAATAAAGGTATGAACCGATACCAAAGTTCATCTGTGAATTCTATAAAATATTTGATCTTTTATTATCTTTGTTGTATTTTTCACTTATATTTTTGGTGAGTACTTTTGTAGGATGTAAATGTCGGGGAAAGGAACACTATTTCACATCTGGAAATGCCAGCACTGAGGACTCCCAGAATAAACACAAAATAATGTGGATGCTGTAAATCTGACATAAAACCAGGAAACACTGGAAACACTCAGCAGGCCAGGCAGCATCTGCGGAGAGAGAAACAGAGTTAATGGGCTGGATTTTTTCTGGCCCTTGGAGGTCGTCTGGGAGGCTGGCGGGGTGGGGGGTGGGGCAGACAAAATGGTGTGGGGTGGCATTAGGTGGTGTGCCCAATGTTTGTCCTGTCCCCATGCCATTTTGCCCGCAGCGGAGCACCGTGGTGGACGGGAAGTGAGCCAATTAAGCCATTTAAGGGCCGCCTCCTGCCCCCGCTGGCATTTAGCCAACATTGGAGGGGTCCACCGCTGTGTGCATACATTACTAGGTGAGACCTGGCAGCCTCCTAGTGGGATGGGGAGGGGGCCCCTCCTCTGGGGTCAATCCATGGCCCACCTCCCTGCCCTCACCAACCAACCCCCACCCCCCTCACCGGGGCCTGCCTAACTGGCGCCAGTGACCCTGAACCCACTTACCTTGGTTCTGGCTCCTCCTCCATCTTCACTGCTCTGGGCCTCCTGCAGTATCAGCAGTGGCCAACACTACTGCTGGCCCTGCTGGCAGTGCCGAGCTGCTGGCCCTCTGATTGGCCAGCATCTCTTGGGGCGGGATCTTGTCCCTCAAAGGGGATGGCATTCCTGATAGCAGGCAGTTAATTGCCTGCCCACCATGGAATTCAGCTGGGGGTCTGATAAGAGGGCTGCAGCAGGGTCGCTCCCCTCCCCCACCGCCTTCCAGCCGGTCTCTGGGATCCCCATTGCTGAAATAAATTTCAGCTCAAGGTTTCAGGTCGATGACCTTTCATCTGAACTGGAAGCATTTACATATTTGAAAGTTTATAAGCCAGTACAGAACCAGGGAAAAAGTGGGGTGGAGTGGGATAGGGAACAAGGCTGAGGAGGAAAGAACAAAAGCGAAGGTCTATGATAGGGTGGAGGGCGGGAGAGATTAAATAACAAAAGGGATGATGATTCAAGGCAAAGGGGATTGACAATGGGACAATAAAGAAACAAAGGTTGGGTTCAATGGAGTTGTAAATGGTGTCAGCAGAACCACTGAAAGTATCTGCTGACGAGACAATGGGAGAGGTGGTTACGATCTAAATGTTAAGGCCTGAAGGCTGTAAAGTGTCTAATCAAAAAATGAGTTGCTCTTCCTCGAGCTTGCATTGTATTTCTCTAGTTTCTCTCTAATCTTGCCTCTTGCTTTCTCTAAGATCATTTTGCCCACGAGGAACATCACTAGCTCCTTTGACCCCATTTCCTCTAAATTGCTGACCACCAAACTTTCCTTCCTGCTCTCATGCTAGTTGGATTAGATTAGAGATACAGCACTGAAACAGGCCCTTCGGCCCACCGAGTCTGTGCCGAAAATCAACCACCCATTTATACTAATCCTACACTAATCCCATATTCCTACCAAACATCCCCACCTGTCCCTATATTTCCCTACCACCTACCTATACTAGTGACAATTTATAATGGCCAATTTACCTACCAACCTGCAAGTCCTTTGGCTTGTGGGAGGAAACCGGAGCACCCGGAGAAAACTCACGCAGACACAGGGAGAACTTGCAAACTCCACACAGGCAGTACCCGGAATCGAACCCGGGTCCCTGGAGCTGTGAGGCTGCGGTGCTAACCACTGTGCCACTGTGCCGCCCTAGTTGATATTGTAAATGTTTTCTTCTCGTCAGGCACTACCTCCCTTTCAAATAAGCCATCAATATCCCTTCTCAGGAAATTCACCATTGACCTTCTGTGTCCTTGCAACAAATGCTGGCCTTGCCAGCGATGCTCACATCCCATGAAAGAATTTTTAAAAATTGCCTTCCTACTTCCAATCTCCTTTTCCTCTTCCAAGTCCTTGAGCATTTTGTCTCCTCCCAAATCTATGCCCGACCCACCACTCCATCTTTGAATTTCGCAATCAGATTCTGTCCCTACCACAACACTATAACAGCCCTAATTAAAGTCAAATGCTCTGTGACTGTGGCCAGGATGCAGAGTCCCTTCATGCCCTCCTCCATCTCTGCAGCCTTTGACACAGTCAGCCACACCATCATCCTCCAACGCCCTTCCTCCATTGTCTAACTCAGTGGGAACACCTTCGCTTAGTTCCACTCTTAACTATCCAATTGTGCCCAGAGCATCTCAAACAGTGGCTTCCCTTCCCACTCTCACGCCATTACTTCTGGAGTCCCCCAGGATCTAGCTTTGCTATCACCCTCTTCCCTACCTTCATTGTGCCCTTTGACAATATCATCGGAAGACATCATGGGGTCAGCTTCCACACATGTGCTGACTTCATCCAGTTCTTCCTCTCTACCACCTCTCCGAACCTATCACTGCCTCTGCATTGTCAGACTGCTAGCCACTAATTCCATCCTACTGCTCGGCCACTTGATCAAGCTAAAACAGACGATTCTCAATCTCACCATGCTACTTTCTCCTGAGCTGGACTTCAAGACCCCTTATACTCTCCAACACAATGTCTGCCATCTCCTGTCTCTGCCCAACTGCTGCTGAAATCCTCACATCCAGATGCAATTGTTCTAATTCTCTCCTTGCCAACTTCAGCTCGTCCAAAGCTCTGCAGCCTGTAACCTATCCTGCATCAGCCCTGGCTCACCCAGGAGGAGGAATATTGGCACATCTATACCATTCATTGGTAGTGTGGTCTGTCTGGTATCATTAACATGAAGGGGCTCTGTCTATGATTATAGGGAGCTGGAAACAATGAAGCCAGAATTGAGAGCAATGGCAAGGAATGAGACATCTAAATATATATATATATATATGGGGGGGCGGGGAGTGCTCAAGGCCTGAAAAGGGCAACAAGCAGCGAAGAAAAAAACAGCTGAATTGCCAGCAGGTATCATACAAGGAGGGATCAGGGTGGTGTGTAAAACCAATAAAAGAAATTGCAGCCATGTGTGATCCACAACGGGACATAAATTGTTGCCATAAATCCTGCAACATCAGTGATTTACCCATTTTTATTGCATGCCCCCCTGCACATTCATAATCACTGTTTGGTAGCTTTAATGATGTATAGTATTGATGCCTACATGAGAGCAGTAATTATTTTCAGCATTAATGACATAGTAATAATCAATGATACAGTTTTCATTAATAAAAGTTGTTTTTATTTTCCAGGTTGCATCACCAATCACAGCATAAGTTAACATCGAGCCCAATATATCCATCAGCATCACCCAATGCACTCCAATATATTTTTAAAAATCCAACTTTTCTCTCTGCATCCTACTCTTCCTGAAATGCATTCTGAAGGAAGACAAAAAAAATGTTCTGCTCCCTTCTAACGCTGGAATCGACTGGCCTTAAATTAAGAGGGAATCTCCTTCTCCCGGTGGCTCATCCCGAGGTCTCAGCCCAGCGTTCAATTGATAAATCAGGGTTCATTTTCCAAGCTCTGAGCATCTTCCACCGGGCAGAGCACACACTACTTTCTCTACCATTAGTTGCGAAATAAGGGGGTGCAAAGTCTTGTTTGTCCCTCTCAAAATCTGGGAGCTCACCTTCCCTTGCGTTCTAAGATGCCAGTCTAATTGTTCCATGGTTTCAGACATACTTCGATAATAGCAGCGTTATTTCTTCCTGACTGCCCCCAATTGTTTTTTTTTATATATATGGTATTAATCACTATCTGAAAACTAATCACTGCTTGGTAAGAGTTCCCCACCGCTCTGCAGCCTCACACATTGTCTGGAGGCTTTGCCGAGCTCTCCCCAGCCTCGTTGTCTGTGCTCGGGGTCGAGTCGAGTCGCGTTACCGCGCGGTTTTCCATGATCAGACCCGGCGCCTCTTTTACAAAGCAGAAGAATTTCTTCTTCTTCGCCTTTTCCTTTTCGAAGAAGTCTAATGGAAGCTTGTTGACCGTCTTCTGCGTGCTGTAGTTGTCCAACATCTTGAAGACAACCACCGCCCCGGCGAAGCCGAAAACCAGCAAGATGTAATAGATGGCATCGCCTTCGTTTATCCGCGGGGTCGTGGTGTTGGTCACGGCGGGGAAATGTCCCGTCAACTGGGTGCTAACAAGACCAGGGAGCGTGGAATTTAACGGAGCCTCGTTGACTGCCATTGCCTCAAACTGGAGGAAAGGAACAGAAAATTTCAAACTGCTTTAAGGTCTGATCTGGATGTGGACAATATTCCAGTCAGTTGCACAGTGATTTCGGACAGTAACTAGTTTTAGTATAGCACCAAGATCAAGCAGCTAAAACGGTTGAATTGACCTATTAAACAGTGATAAGATTCTTACTATAATTAACAGAAACTGATCCTTTAAAAGCATTTCATAGAATTTTAATATACTTTGTTCTTGGTGCATTAAATAATGAACTATTAATATAATTCAAAATTAATATGACTCGAAACAGTGATAATTATAACTGAATTAATAAAACTCAACATACATAATTATAATTCTTAATTACTAGAACTGGCAAATAATATTACATTGATATAGTTCACTATTAAGATAATTAATATACCGCAGAGTGAGTCAAGAGGTTGGAATCTTCCCCCGCTTGGGGAGCAATTGATCAGCTCCTCAAGTCAGTCACTGAGTTAAACTAGGAATAAATCTTTTAATTACACTTTTTTAAAAACTTGTAGCTGACTAAAAAAAGAGGGAGGAGTTTGTTTTTTATATATAAAAAAAACACGATCAAGTCACGCGTTCCAGAACATAAAAATGAAGAAATTTTCCACACCTTTACTCCTGCTATCACATTCCAGGCACTCTGTAATATGATAAAAAGGGGAGAGGTCTGGAACATAGTTCCACGTTAAACTGTGTCGTGGTGTTTGCTGTATCGGGAAATGCATCTGGGTCTCTCCTTACCTTAATTTATAGTGGAATTCAATATAAGCCACCTGTGTCAGTGCAGTATTAATTTTATTGACGGAAAATGTCAACGAGCTGTGCTGCAACCAAACAAGAGAAACGGGTTGCTCCTGATTTTTGTTGTCGAAAAACGACTTGTCACTTTGGCTCTTTAACTTCCTCAGGCTGCATCTGGGATGACTATGGACAGCTCTGCGCAATGGTATTCCAGCTGTGTGAGAGTGAATGATCTGTTCTTCACGATTCACAGCACTTTATGCACAGTCAGCGTTTTCACATTTGCATTCAGTGTTTGGAATGTGTCTCTGGCTGATGTCAGTGCTTTCTACAATGCTATTTCCCTGTCTGCAAGATGTACATCAAATTCCAGGAAAAGTTGAATATAAATCACCTCAAATGCCCAAGTGAAATATCATTGTGGAAGGAATGTCAGAAAGGATCCACCCAGGCCTCAGGATCCATGTCTTTACATGGGTTGTTTGGAATGATCAAAACACTACTGCAATCTGGTCTGTGTACCTGCTTATTTTGGTAATGATGCAGAAATTAAAGTTACACACTCATTGTCTCTGAGTATTGAAGGCAGAAGATTAAGCTTTTGGCTTTTACAACAAGCAGATCTTTGATTCACAGCTGACACTACTTTAGTCTTATGAGATTAAATAAGGTAAAGTAAATGTGAAGCTCAAGTCAGTCTTGACCAATAATCAGCAGTGCCGCATGTACAGTTACTTCTTGTCTTTTTGGCAGAGATATTCAATGTGGCAGTTTGGCAACTGGACCAATTGCTATAGGTACAGCTAATAATGTCGTCGAATCATAGAATTATACAGCAGAGAAGGGGGCCATTTGTGCCTGTGCCAGCTCTTTAAAAGAGCTAATTAGTTCTATCCCCCCACTCAGTCCATCATTCGAAACTGGACTGAAATAACATTCCAACTATTGTACATAGCTTTAAGATGTTCTTTGCACTTTTTAATTTGCACAATGGGTAGGTAGAAGTTTTCAATCACCATTCTCACAGATGATGTCTTCCCTTTTGACATTTATTCTGGAATCTTCCTCCACCACCCTTTGAGGCAGCCCATTCCAGATCACAACTACTTGCTGCAGAAAAAAAAAACTCCCCATTTGCCTCTGGTTCTTTTGCCAATCACCTTAAATGTCTTTCCTGTACTTACCCACCCCCCCGCCAGTAACAGTTTCTCCTTATTTATTCAATCAAACCCCTTCATGATTTTGAACATCTCTATTAAATCTCCCCTTAATCTTCTCTGCTCCAAGGAGAACAACACCAGTTTAATATAAGAACATAAGAAACAGGAGCAGGAGTAGGCCATTCAGCCCTTCGAGCCTGCTCACCATTCTATAAGATCATGGTTGATCTACCTCAATTCCACATTCCTGCATTATCTCCATGCCCCTTAATTTCCTTAAATCTGTTGCACTGATATGAGCTTCATTATATCTGTCAGGGGGTGGTAGTGTCGTGGTAATATTACTGGAATAATGTTCTTGAGACATAAATTCAAATCCCACCAGGCGGCAGTGAGGGAGAATTTATATTCAATTCATTAATAAATCTGGAATAAAATGCTAGTCTCATTAATAATTGTGCAACTACTAGATTGTTGCAATCTGTTGTCTTCACTTGGTCTTCATGTGATTCCAGACCCACAACAATGTGGTTGACTCTTAACTGTCCTCTGAAATGGCCTAGCAAAGCATTCAGTTGTACCAAACTGCTACAGAAAAGTCAAATAAGAATAAAACTGGACAAATGACCTGACATTGACCTAGGCATTGGAAATGGCAAAGTTGACACTGCAAAGATCTCCTCACTAACAAGCTGGGAACTTGTGGCAAAACTGGGAGGCAAGCAATAACCTAGCATAGTCATACTCACTGAATCACACCTTACAGCCAAAGTCCAGATTTATCCATCACCATTCCTGGGTATGTCCTGTCCCACTGGCAGGACAGACCCACCAGAGGTGGTGGTACAGTCGTATTAGTTTTTAAGTGCAGTGATTTCCTCGGCCTGAAAGGCAGAAAGTTTGCAGCTCATCCAGTACAACAGTTGGCCTATGAAGTGACAGTGACCAAGCCAAACTTTTGACTTTGATGGGTGATTCATTGACAGATGCAACTGTGTACAGCCACTGGTTAAGTAAACGTCTCCCATTCAAATCTAATTCTTTATCCTGGAGAAGCTGAGAGGTGGGTAGAAAGTCTTCTCTGACTATAACGGTGCTATGTGAAATGCAACTTTCATCCATTCCTTGTGGGCATGAACCTTCTACAGCACCAAAGTGCCTCTAATTTGGCACTAATTGTCAATGTCACTGATACTGGTATAAGACTGCTGATATGGGAAATGAAACAATGCTCGACCCCCGAGTCGAGAATGCTCCAGTGAGGCTGGGGTTGAAGCACATTGTTGGGTAGAATGGAGGGAGCTTTGCTCTGCATCTGGCCATGTTGTTCCTAACATGGGAATAAACTCTGCATTCATTAGAATGGGAAGAGTTGCACTCTTGCAGCACTAAAATCCCTAACATTGATAAGCAGAGGAAAATGAAAAGCAGAAAGAGAAGAAAAAAATATACTTAACTGACAGTCATAGAGTCGCACAACAATGATTACAGTCATGGCGATAGAGTAATGCAAGCAATATGACTGTCACTCTCCGAATTTTTCTTTCCACTGGTTTCTGATCTGATATTGCTCTAATTACACTCTAGTTAAAATGATCCTCATTCTCCTTCCAAGAGGAAACTTAGCAGAATATTCATAATGAGCCAACTCTCCTCGAGAACTGGCAAGAAGATCAAGTCATCGCCTACTTCAAGACTTTGGCCTTTTTACTAGCCATTATTTTAAGTGTGCCATAAGCCACTGGTTCCCCAAGAGCTGCTTTTCAATAGATATAATCAAATGGATGTAGCTTTGCACAGATCCTCCAAGTGGTAAATGAAGAAGTAAAATGAAAATGAGTAACCTGAATCTATATACTGCTGTACCATGTCTCTCAGAAATGTCTCAAAGTGCTTCATATAAAATGATTTACTTTTTTTAAGAGTGCAATGACTATAATTATTTATGCCTACTTTCACTGGTGTGTGGCTATAACAGGCTAGAATATTTTTCCCTGGCAATAGGTGTGTTCAGTTCAGGGTGGAATTTCATTTGCAGTGGCTCAGGATACAATAGTCAACAGATTGTCATGAAGGTCGGTTTTACTAATTCTACTACGGTTTCATCTCTGGTACAAATTCACAGTGATATAATGAGCATCATAATTTTTATTCTTCAAAAAGTAAGGGGCTTCCAAATTGATCATCTTTTCCACAGATATCTGTCATCTACCACCATTGGCCCAGGGACTAGATATATAGATGAGGGTAAAGCAGTTGATGTAGTCTACATGGACTTCAGTAAGGCTTTTGATAAAGTCCCGCATGGGAGATTGGTTAAGAAGGTGGCATCCAGGGCAATTTGGCAAATTGGATCCAAAATTGGCTTAGTGGCAGGAGGCAGAGGGTAATGGTCGAGGGTTGTTTTTGCGAGTGGAAGCTTGTGACCAGTGGTGTACCACAGGGATCGGTGCTGGGACCCTTGCTGTTTGTACTGTACCTTAATGATTTAGACGTGAATATAGGAGGTATGAAAAGTAAGTTTGCAGATGACACGAAAATTGGTGGTGTCGTAAATAGTGAGGAGGAAAGCCTTAGATTACAGGATGATATAGATGGGTTGGTAAGATGGACGGAGAATTTAATCCTGAGAAGTGTGAGGTGGTGCACTTTAGGAGGACTAACAAGGTGAGGGAATATACAATGGATGGTAGGACCCTAGGAAGTACAGAAGGTCAGAGGGACCTTGGTGTACTTGTCCATGGATTACTGAAGGCAGCAGCACAAGGAGATAAGATGGTTAGCAAGGCATGTGGGATACTTGCCTTTATCAGGCGAGGCATAGAATATAAGAGCAGGGAGGTTATGATGGAGCTGTATAAAATGCTAGTTAGGCCACAGCTGGAGTACTGTGTACAGTTCTGGACACCACACTATAGGAAGGATGTGATTGCACTGGAGATGGTGCAGAGGAGATTCACCAGGATATTGCCTGGGCTGGAGCATTTCAGCCAGGAAGAGAGACCGAAGAGGCTAGGGTTGTTTTCCTTAGAGCAGAGAAGGCGGAGGGGGGGTTGAGGTATACAAAATTATGAGGGGCATTGATAGGTTAGATAGGAAGAAACTTTTTCCCTTAGCGGAGGGATCAATAACCAGGAGACATAGATTTAAGGTAAAGGGCAGGAGGTTTAGAGGGGATTTGAGGACAAAAATTTTCTTCCGGAAGGTGGTTGGAACCTGGAACGCACTGCCTGAAGGGGTGGTAGAGGCAGGAACCCTCACAACATTTAAGAAGTATTTAGATGAGCACTTGAAACGCCATAGCGTACAAGGCTGCGGGCTAAGTGCTGGAAAATGGGATTAGAATAGATAGGTGCTTGATGGCCAGCATGGACACGATGGGCCGAAGGGCCTGTTTTTGTGCTGTATAACTCTATGACCCTATGAGTGTATGGCAATTAATTGGTCCAGCTCAGCATGTGAGAAATAAACAATGTCATTGAAGCGCTGTCTGGCAGCTCAATCCACATACAAAGTGAGAATACGGTATGGTCTGGAATTTCCTCCACATTAGTGCTTAGAGACACCTATAATCTGGGTGCGAGTCAGTTACGTGGATTAAAAGGTCCTGGAATTTTGGGCGTAATTGAGTTATGTGCAAAACTACAACAAGCCCCGTAGATAGTACAAACTGCGATCACAGTGTGTTGCTGAGACAGGGTGTAGATATTGAGTCCAGTGACAGGGGAACCCAACAAAGCAAAGTTCTCTTCCCTGTATGGTATTGAGCTTATTGAAAGTTGTTGTAGCTGCGTCCATCTAGGTGAGTGGTGAATACCCCATCACTCTCCAAACTTGTACTGTGTATATGATGAAGTGCTGCATGGTGACACACTGACATCCAGTATGGACTGTAAGTTGGGTACATGTCTGTTCAATTTACGACATGTCAAGACTAATTGGAGTTGATTTTAGTTCCTGCAATCCAGGGGAAACAGTGTATGGGAGGAGTTAAAATAGGCCAAGTCTACTTGCCGTGCAATTCCCACCCAGTGACATTTTATCTTCACTGACTTTGAAGTCGGCCAAAGCTCCTGCTGCAGGCAGATGGAAGTCTAATTTAAATGTAAATGTCATGGCCCGATGTTGTCATCAGTGCTGTAATGGCAGATTAACTTTGGCTCACACGAAGCCTTACCACAGTGGAAGTCACTGAGTGGTCAGAAGTGGCCAAGGTAAGTTTAAAAAAAATACTTTTCTGTAGATTTCTTGTGTGCCATGAAGATGTGGAGTTCCTGCAAGAAGCCCTTGGGCCTCCCCAGCCCAGCCTTAGCTTTCCCTACCAGCACCACCATCGTCTCACAAAGCCCTTGGCCAATCCTAACTTTATGCTGGGAACTGTTCCACTGGGTCCCTGATGTCCTCAGGCTGCACACACTATTTTTGCTCCTATCTGCCAGCCCTGATATCACTTTGGTCAGTTTCAGGTGAGACGCTGTCCTGCAATATTTTAATGAGGCACGAGAGTTAAAATAGCCTGGGCCTCACGCTGAGCTCCCCATGAGCATTTCACTGCTGCCCTATACCCCAGCTAGCCTCGAACGTACTGCCAGTTAAAATCAAGCCCCTTATCTACATGCACAACAAAATGATACATTGCTAAATTTGCAGATGACAGAAAGATAGGTAGGAAAGTATGTTATGAAGAGGACATAAGGAGGTTACAGACCAATATAGATAGGTTGAGTGAGTGGGCAAAAATCTGGCAGATGGAGTATAATGTGGGAAAATGTGAAGTTGTTCACTTTGGCAGGAAGAATTGTTATGACCAGGTGAGAAAGAGGTCTAAGGTTCCCTTTCAGCCTTCACCTGATCTTACTATAACCGGGTTTAATTTTAAACACACTGTGTTTTTAGCTCCCCCTTGGTGAATCCTTGTTCACCGCTTTCCAATTATAAGGCAAAGAAACCAGCACAAACAGGCTTTCTTAGGTTTAAAGAGAAGTTGAAGTTTATTAAACCTAAACTTAAACTCTAATTCGGTTGACGTCTACAGATACACAACACGTCCACGCTAGCAGCTATACACGATACACACATGCAAATAGAAACAGAAAAGAGCAGAAGAAAAATAAAGTGGAAATGATTGAGACAATATCTGAGGAGTTTTTGTTACAGTTCTTCGAGCTTACTGTAGAGGACTTGATTGTAGGTAGATCTTGCTTTTTGTTGGGGCCCAGTATTCTTCTTAAACTTTGTTCGCTGCAGCAGACTTTTCTCTCTTGGGGTTTATGTGCCTCCAGTGGATTCAGAGGCTTGTGAGAAAGAGATGGGGGCAGACAGGAGAGAGATCTTCTTAGTCCAGGAGCAAATGGCTTTCTGCCCAAACTGTTTATACAAATTCAAAAAACTCAGGCTGCCCATCAGGTTAGTCATGTGACTAGCTGGTTTGACCATGTCCGTTTGAGTATTCGGCCATCTTAGCAGTCAACCTGGAATGCGATCTCCCCCACCTTCAACGTCTGGTGATCAAAAGTCCATTGTGGGTTGAATGTCAGGGAATGGTTGCTTTGTCCTTCCAGACACTGTCTGTTAATATGCAAATGTCTTTTCCAGCCACGGCTGATCTGTTTAACAAGTCCTCCCCTCACTCCAGTAACGGTTTAAAATCAATGTTCATGACAAAATTAATGTGCCTCATTCTTGGCAGGTGGGGGCCCAGCATGACAGAATAAAAAAGCAGAGTATTACTTAAATGGAGAACGACCGCAGAATTACGAGGTGCAGAGGGATCTAGGTGTCCTAGTGCATGAGTCACAAAAAGTTAGTATGCAGCTACAGCAAGTATTAAAGAAGGCTAATGGAATGCTAACCATTATTATGCGAGGAATTGAAAATAAAAGTAAGGATTTTATGCTTCGGTTATACAGGGTATTGGTGAGAGCACATCTCGAATACTGCATGCAGTTTTGCTCTCCTTATTTAAGGAAGGATGTAAATGTGTTGGAGGCGGTTCAGAGGAGGTTTACTAGATTGATACCTGGAATGAGCAGGTTGTCTTATGAGGAAAGGTTGGACAGACTCGGTCACAGAATAGCTGACCAGAAGGTCATGGAGCAAAGGCAAATAATATTTTAATGGTGTGTTGAAAGACAAAGCATTAGTTCAGATAGGGTGTTAACAGACTGAAAATTGAACAGCAGCAAGTACAAACATGAAAAAAAAGTGGGTAAGCAAACTGAATAAACTAAGATGAAATAAAATAAAATAAACACATAAAAAAAATATAAAAAAGAAAAAATAACTAAAAATAAAAGTTAAATGGGAGGGACGTCATGGTCTGAAATTATTGAACTCAATGTTCGGTCTGGCAGGCTGTATTGTGCCAAATCGGTAAATGAGATGCTGTTCCTCGAGCTTGCATTGATGTTCACTGGAACACTGCAGCAAGCCCAGGACCGAGATGTGAGCATGAGAGCAGGGGGGAGTGTTGAAATGGCAAGCAACCAGAAGCACAGGGTCCTGTTTGCAGACTGAGCGGAGGTGTTCCGCAAAGCGGTCACCCAGTCTGCGTTTGGTCTCCCCAATGTAGAGGAGACCACATTGTGAGCAGCGAATACAGTATACTACATTGAAAGAAGTACAAGTAAATCACTGCTTCACCTGAAACGAGTGTGTGGGGCCTGGGATAGTGAGGCGAGAGGAAGTAAATGGGCAGGTATTACACCTCCTGCGATTGCAGGGGAAGGTGCCATGGGAAGGGGACGAGGTGGTGGGGTAATGGAGGAGTGGATCAGGGTGTCGCAGAGGGAACGATCCTTTCGGAATGCTGACAGGGGAAGGGAGGGGTAGATGCGTTTGGTAGTGGCATCACGCTGGAGGTGGCAGAAATGGCGGAGGATGGTACTTTGGATATGGAGGCTGATGGGATGGAAAGTGACGTCAAGGGGAACCCTATCGCAGTTCTGGGAGGGAGGGGAAGGGGTGAGGGTAGAGGTGCGGGAAATGGACCGGACACGGTTGAGGGCCCTGTCAACCACAGTGGGGGCGAATCCTCAGTTGAGGAAAAAGGAAGACATATCAGAAGCGCTGTCATGGAAGTAGCATCATCAGAGCAGATGCGTCAGAGACAGAGAAACTGGTAGAATGGAATGGAGTCCTTACAGGAGGCAGGGTGTGAAGAAGTGTAGTCGAGGTAGCTGTGAGAGTCGGTGGGCTTATAATGGATATTAGTAGACAACCTATCCCCAGAGATGGAGACAGAGAAGTCGAGGAAGGGAAGGGAAGTGTCAGAGATGGACCTTGTAAAGGTGAGAGAAGGGTGGAAATTAGAAGCAAATTTGATAAAGTTTTCCAGCTCGGGGCGGGAGCAGGAAACGGCACTGATACAGTTTTTTTCATGTTTGTACTTGCTGCTGTTCAATTTTCAGTCCGTTAACACCCTAACTGTACTAATGCTTTGTCTTTCAACACACCATTAACATATTGTTTGCCTTTGCTCCATGACCTTTTGGTCAGCTATTCTGTGACCTTGTCCTATTTACACCTTCTCCTTTGTTATCTCTTGCCCCACCCCTGCTTTACTTGCTTATAACCTTTGACATTTCTAATATTTGCCAGTTCTGAAGAAGGGTCACTGACCTGAAACCTTAACTCTGCTTCTCTCTCCACAGATGCTGCCAGACCTGCTGAATATTTCCAGCATTTCTTGTTTTTATTTCAAATTTCCAGCATCCACAGTATTTTGCTTTTATTATATTGGACAGACTGGGCTTGTTTTCAGTGGAGTTTAGAAGAGTGACGGGAGATTTGATTGAAGTTTATAAGATCCTGATCAGTCTTGACCAGGTGGATGTGGAGAGGATGTTTCCTCTTGTGGGGGAGTCCAGAACTAGGGGGGGCATCATTGTAAAATTAGGGGTCACCCTTTTAGGACAGAGATGAGGAGAAATCTTTACCCTCTGAGGGTTGTGCGACTTTGGAACTTTCTGCCTCAGAAGGTGGTGGAGGTGGGGTCATTGATTATTTGTAAGGCGGAGGTAGGTATATTCTTGTTAGACAAAGGAATCAAAGATTATTGGGGGTAGATGGGAGTGTGAAATTCAAAACACAAACAGATCAGCCATGATTTGATTAAATAGCGGAGCAGGCTCAGGGGGCTGAATGGCCTACTTCTGCACCTAATTCATCTGTTTGTATAAGGGTTCAAACCCAAACTGAAGAAACTCCTGATTTCCTCTATAGAGGTCACTACAGGCATCATTGCGTACAAGAGCTGGAGAGACTAAAGCAAAATAAGGTCGCAGGACTCCCACAATCCCAGTGCTAGTATCATTCTGGTTTTATATCAGCTGTTTTATCACTCACTCCTACACAGGAATACACACAGATATTACAAACGGAGTATTGCATTAACAATAGGGGTTGATGTTAAAAGAGTCTCAAATACAGTGCCCATAATTGAAGAGCTGCAAGATGAAGGGGAGCCTGCTGGGCAGATCTATGGGCCTTCACCACACTGCCTGCACCAGTCATTTTGCATCCAAGAACATTTGCCAATGACCCAGCACAACAGGTTTTCCTTCCTCTGAGTCAGCAGGTTTCTCTTGGAGCCAGCATTCAAACATTTGTTCCTTTTCTGTAGGCCTGGAAGAGCAGTCTGCCAACATGACCAATGGCTAAAAAAACAGTCTCAGTACAGTTACACACATCCCAGAGGACTCAGTTTGTGAACTTGAGAAGTTTGCACTGGATGAGGTAGAGTACACAGGTTAGGAGGAGCCAGCAGTTGTCGCAGAGGAATAGAAGGAACATGCTGGGTGGTTGGTCAAGTGGCTGCCATCAATGATCCCTTGTACAGTATGAAGCGATGCTCTTCAGTGGGACAGGAGAAGTAAATGCTGGCCTTGAGGACCAATGCATGAGTCTCCTCTTTGACACACGCCACTAGCATATTAGATGATATGACAGTGTTAGCTTGTGTTACAGCCAGGTGAGGAGGGTGGGGGGGGGGGGGGGGGGGGGTCTCAGGCTCCCCTCTTGCCCTTCCTCTTATTTGACTGCAACAGGGTTTATTCCTTTTAAACAGTGATTGTGCTTACCACCTTTGTGAATGTTTTACCTTTTTACCTTTACTGTGATTGTGAAAGAAACAATTGGACAGGTTTTCTTGAATCTAAACAAGAGGTAAAAATGTAAAAATAATTTAAAAAAAATACACTACACATTCATGCACACACAAATAGATTACAGAGGAAAAAATAGATTTGGTGGTTGGATTAAAGTCCAGAATAAATAGAACTTAAGTACACAGTTTGTGAAGTGGATGATTGGGTTGTCTGGCTGGAGTTGTACTCTTGAAGTCGTGGATTGGTCAAAGTGCACTTTGGCTGGCCTGGCTCAGGTTTTTCTTGAAGGCAGATTTGTAGTTGGCTCTCTTTCACTGCTCACTGGCAGCAGCAGTTTGTAGGCTTGTAGGGTCCACAGGTGTAGATGGTTTTCAAACTTGTTTTCTGGGGAGAGAGAAAGGGAAGCACGTAGCTTTCTCTGCTACTGCATACTCAGTTACTACTTGTCTTCTGTGAGTGGAACAAAACTTTTGTTTTTTCAGAGATGGACAGACAGTCACATGGTTCCCTCAATCCCCTTTGTTTTTAATGAGATACAAGGTTCAGAATTGACTCCACAGGTTCCAGGATGCCAGTTCAATAATTTCAGAGCATGACGTCCCTCCCATTTTACTTTTATTTTTAGTTATTTTTTCTTTTTTACATTTTTTTAATGTTTATTTCATTTCATCTTAGTTTGTTCAGTTTGCTTACCCACTGTTTTTTTTCATGTTTGTACTTGCTGCTGTTCAATCTTCAGTCCGTTAACACCCTATCTGTACTAATGCTTTGTCTTTCAACACACCATTAACATATTGTTTGCCTTTGCTCCATGACCTTTTGGTCAGCTATGTGGCCTTGTCCAATCTACACCTTCTCCTTTGTTATCTCTTGCCCCACCCCCGCCTCACTTGCTTATAACCTTTGACATTTCTAATATTTGCCAGTTCCGAAGAAGGGTCACTGACCCGAAACGTTAACTCTGCTTCTCTTTCCACAGATGCTGCCAGACCTGCTGAGTGGTTCCAGCATTTCTTGTTTTTATTCCAGGATGCCAATATTTACACTCTGAGGGGTTTGCTCTTTCAAAGTCAATGTGCCAGGATGACCTTGACTGTCATGCTAATGAAGCAATCCTAGGTGATTCATTTACTTCGAGCAAGCCAGTGCTCTGGGTCCAGAGCTTCTCAGACTTCTGTCTGCAGTTGGGCCTTTGTGCAAAGGTGTTTCAAATGCAAACTGTGGTAGCCATCTTGGCTGCTAGTTTTTTTTAAAATTACTGTCAGATGTTTTCCATTAAAAGTCTAATGTAAGTTTCCAACCGATGAAATTCATATTTATCCTTTGGCATATGGGGTTTTCTTGACACTTGGAATAAGTGCAAGGCATATATATTGAGGGTGCTGGTGATCTTGCCTGCCACTGATAGTGCCATCCATAGATTGTACATTGATCAAAGCTCTTCTTACAGTCGATGGCAAAGCTCTGAAAATGGTTCCCCGCTAACTCAAAGGAAGGAAAGAAAGACCAATTGGTCATGGTCATTGGCAGATAGGCTCGGAGGCAAAAGAGCTTGTGCAGCAGTATGGCACTGGTAACCATGGCCTGCTACCCGACCTCCTTAGTATGTACTTCTTCATTTCATACTTCAATCACAAGTCACGTATTTAATTTTTTTTATTCGATCCTGGGATGTGAGCTTTGCTGGCAAGCCCAGCATTTATTGCTCATCCCTAAAATCAACCCCTATCATTAAGGTTGACAACCCGCTGATGGCCATGGCACTATAACTTTCACTTTGATGCCTTGTGGCTGCTTGAATTCCCATGAAAATGATTGCTGGAAGAGCTCCTTTTCATGACCCCTCTTTTTACTCTGTTCTTGTCTGCTGTAGTCTTGCAAACTCTTCTCTATAATCTATGTTCTCGTGAATTAATAGACAGTGATTTTTTTTCAGGACGTCTTAATCAAATTAATTAATTAATTAAAATTGTCCCAAAAGAAGTACAAACTGTAAACAAGTGCAAAACACAGTGCTAAAAGATACTGTAAAATGAGGAGAAAAGTTCCATGCAATTCATATGTCCTTTTAAGAGCTCCATTGTGCATGGAGATTCCCCAAACCCCATTCAAAATTTGCTTACAAGGAACTCAGTGGAATCAAATGAAAAGCCAAGAAATGATGCCAGGATCTACTTTTCATATCTTTTATCTGAGATCTGTGGCTTCAATGAGAACTTTACATGAAGTAGGAAAGAGTTGTCTATGCAGGAAAAAGTTATCTGCTGACAAAATCACGGGGAGTAGGAGTCATACGGAAGATTAATTGCCCATTTTCCTGACTCCTCTTCATCTACTAAGTCACAACCAGTGAAGCAGATTGGTAAAGTTACCTTTAAGCTGTTTTGATTGGCTGCTCCTTCGCAAAATTTGACAAAATCTTGATGCTTTGTGCAGTAAATATATAGTTTTATTCAATTTGTACTTTCTGCATGTCTCAGCATATCAGACATATTGGAGAGTATCAGATGCATAACTTGTAATTATATAGATAGTGACGTGCAATTTCTTCAAATGACTGCTGCTCAATGTATTATAATTATTGCAGGATATACTAGTTCTTACCAGGTTAGAGCCGCAGAACAAAAGGTTGTCATTGGAGGATCATTTCCTCCTTTAAGATGCTACTTGAAACCTACCTTTACCAAGCTTTAAGTCATTTGCCCGAATATCTCCTTATGTGGCTCAATGTCAAATTTTGCTTTATAATGCAACCGTGAAGTGCCTTGGGACGTTTTATTATGTTAACGGTGCTATATAAGTACAAGTTGTTGTTGTAGGAGTTTGAAACATTGATAGAACTGTTCCCAAAGTATAGAACAATGGAGGTGTGCAAAGAAAACCCGACCCAAGTCCGAATGCTGGACCCAGAAGCCCGACCCGACACATGCCATCGGATCCCGTCGGGGTCAGGTCGGGTAGCAGGCCTTTACCCATGTACTGATGTAAAGGCCTGCCACCTGACCCGACTCCGCCGGGTCCCGACGACGGGTGTCGGGTTTGGGTCGTACTTCCGGGACCGGAATTCGGCTCGCATCGGGTTTCCTTTGCACACCTCTATAGAACAATGCGTATTGCAGCATAATTTTTTTTTATCGCAGCCCAGAGGCGGTGAGACTGAATCAAAGTGGACACTGTGCTTGTCATATTGTGCAAAAACTTAGATTACACAAACTTCCAAGGGTGACCTAATGAAATATTCATAGTGAGCTCCTGACCTAGACTGGGAGCTCACTGAAGGCGTGGGCTGGTTGGATGAAGTAGCTGAGTTTTCCACAGGTCTCTGGTTAATATAGAAGTTAGGCTGCAATGTCACCATCGGAGTCCAATCTGCATATTTAAAGAATGACTCCGCTGATTTTTGGTGGCTCAGAAGAATGAGTTAAAATTGGAATTTGCGGCATTGGGGTGAGACTTCGGTAGGCAATGAGCAGGCAGGGTTATTATCGGCCCTTGAGTGAATAATTAGTGACTGGTTGGTCGGCACAATTAGTTGGTCTGCACAGACTTGGTGGGCCAAAGGGCCTGTTTCAGTGCTGTATCGCTCTATGACTCTATGATTCTGTGAGTGAATCAGTGGGCCTGATTTTAACTCTCTGCAATTTAGCTGGGTTTTGAATGAGTTACAGTAAGTGATTAGAGGGAGAAAGAATCAGAAAAATTATGGTATTAGCATTGAGCTTGGGAGAGGCCTCCAGCTTCACTCTCCATATTCCCTCCATAGCTTCTGGCCCAAAGAAGAGCAGAGTTGTCATTTCAAATTATTTGGAGACTCTAAGTTGTACAGCTGTGTGTCACTGCTCCCTCTTGTCATGTGCCATCATCTCCTACAAGCAGACCAGTGTTGAGATATTAGAAGTTTGAAAAGCCTAGATATTGAGACCTAAGTATCTACTCTACATCCCAGCTTGTGTATGAGCCAGTTCACTGATGCGTGACAATCATTCCAGACTACAGCAGCAACTATAAGGTTTGCTCAGGAGCAATATGGACAAGTATGTAAATTTGAAGGAGGTATAAGGCGGTCTGCGTGCTTTGCATGCAACTTCAAACAACTTGTATCAGGTTAAGATGTACATACTTTGACCATTTACTTTCTGTGGGAAAATACTGGGTAGTCCAACCTTGGCAATTTTCCTAAGATTGCCAAAATTTTCTCCATTTGTTCCCAATTCCTGAGGACACGTTCTACCATCTGTAAACTTGAGGTCATCCAAAACTCTGCTTCCCTTGTCTAGTTCACACCAAGTCCCGTTCACTCTGTGCTTGCTGGCCTACATTGGCTCCTGGTTAAGCAATGCCTTGATTTTAAAATACTCATCCTTGTTTTCAAATCTCTGCATGGCATCGCTCCTCCCTATCTCTGAAATCTCCTCCAGCCCCACAACCCTTCGAGATATCTGCAATCATTAATTCTGGCCTCTTGAGCATCCCTGATTTTAATTGCTCCACTATTGGTAGCCGTGCCTTCCATTGCCTGGTCCTAAGCTCTGGAATACCGTCGCTACACCTCTCCACCTCGCTTTCCTCCTCTAGGACATTTCTTAAAGCCTATATTTTTGACCAAGCTTTTGGCCATCTGCCGTAATAGCTCCTTACATGGCTTCATGTCAAATTTGGTTTGATAACGCTCCATTGAAGCACCTTGGTAAGTTTTACCACATTTAAGGCTCTATATAAGTACAAGTTATTGTTGTTCATTCCTTGCTCTTACATTATGCATACAGCTTTCCTGTGAAGAAAGTATATTTCTGTTCCAAAACTCAGCCTTTCCCTTGCACTTTAACTTCAGTGTTGTGTTTGTGAATGAGGGAAATTGATCTCCATACCAGTGAATATATCAACCTGATTTTGTGGCCCAGCATAAAGTCATTCCTCTCTAAATATCTTCAGTATAAGCTAGAAATGAATTGCTAATCTAAGTGCCCATATGCTAAAGATTTATCAATGGGGCAGGAATATATGCATGGATATGTTCCAATTGATTAAACAGATATCAAGTTCGAAAATACTGATACAACTCTGATTGGAATCTGCTTTAAGTTGCCCAGGTAATTTGGATATGTTCCCCAGAATAGATCTGGTCAGATATCCAATAAATTCTTCCATTACAATCAACTAGTAATTGGCTTTGGCAGAAGTCTAAAAGCTTTGTCAAGGAACAATTTAAAGGAGGAAAGAGAGGCAGCGAGGTGGAAAGGTTTACGGAGGGAATTCCAGAGCTTAGGGCTTAGGCAAATAAAGGTGCAGCCACCAATGATGGAGCAAGTAAAATTGGGGATGCTCAAGAGGCCAGAATTAGAGGAGCACAGAAAGCTTGGAAGGTTGTAGGGCTGCTGGAGATTACAGAGATAGGGAGGAGTGAGGTTTTCTAATGGAAAAAGTTATTTATGTCTCTTTTGGTAAAGTTGTATTTAAGAAAGACTTGATTAAAAACCGCAAACCATAGGTGTGCTGTCGGGAATCGGAGATAGATTGGACATGATGTCATTGTAAGCAGATGTGACAGCAGCAACATTAAGGTTTTACAGTGCCCAATTTTTCGGATACTATTTGGTTTTAAAGGTCCCAAAATGGAGGGTACATTTCTGGTAGGTCCACCATATTGGGCACGGACAAACAAGAGGTGTTCTTTACCCAAGCCTGAAGCAGACATTAAGCACTTTGCATATTTCTCCACTCCAAGATTGGTTTGAGTGCCATTGCTGGCAGCACTTAGGGAAACCTAAGGGATCACCCATATCATGACCACATTAAAGGAACTGATTGCAATACTCCCCCACTTATTACTTTTGCTGCCCCCAGTCACTTCTGCACCTGGCCTGACCCCCAGGCCCTAGCTTCCATCTCCCCTCTCCTGACCTGATCCCAGCCCTAACTTTTGCAATCCCCAAAACTGACCTTTGTGATCCAGGCTTCTACCTCCACAATCTCTGACACGGTTCCTGATGTCCAACACAGGCTTGACCTCTGACCCATGTTCTGACCTCTGACCTAGGCCCTGACACCCAAGCCATGCCGCGACCTCCAAACCCGGCCTTCCCACTCAGGCCCTAATTCCAATTCACAACCCAGATGCCTCAGCCATGTTCCACCCTCAACATCCCCATCCCGATTCACAATCATGCCCAATTCCTGAACCCTCGATCCCATCTTCTCTTGCCCCCAATTTTTGGATCCCCAACTCCCGGTGCCGCATTCCCTGGACCTCCCTCCCCAATAACTGACCTGACCAAAACTCCCAGGCCCTATTAACTGCAGTGTTAGTAACGGCCCGATTTTTCACTACTCCTTGCTGTTGCTCTGTACCGATTCTATTATAATGAGGCCTGGGTTCTAATACCTGGTGAGCCTTGGGCCTCACCATTCCAGCACAGGGAATGTTCTCTGCACCACCGCATGCCCAGAAATGAGCATAACTGAATTTCTGGGCCAGAAACTTCACTATTTTTGGTGAAAGAATTGGCTGTCTACAAAGGAGTTTAGTGGTATTTGTACTGCCTCAGAATCCAGTTTTTCCTTATCAAGCATTGACAGGACAAGTACTGGAAGATAAACAGAAAAAGCTGCAAATATATAGCAGATCAGATTGCATCCGAAAGGAGAAAAAAAATAGCTACCAGGTGTCAGATTGAAGGCTAAGGGTTTCATGTTGGAAAAATAGAGGGAAAAATCGAGAGAAGAGGAAAAATGGAGTGGTACATCTATCACAGAGAGGGAATTATCGGGGGCAAAACTCATCCGCACTCAAAAACGGGCATGGAGGGGCACCGGGAGTGATCTCCAGGCCTGAATGGATAGGCCTGAGACTCACCTAATATTGGACCTGGGGACTTGTTATCATCGATCCAGTGAGCTGGAGAAGAGGCCTTGAAGATCGGGTGACTGCCTTGATGGCAGTGGCCCTGAGGTAAGTCCTTAAAGAAAACTATAAACAGGGAGAGGAGTGTGACCGGAAGAGGGGGCTGTGGGGGGGAGGGGGGGGGTGGGGAATGGGGATGCAACCAGGAGTGGAGAGATTAGGAGTTAGGGTAGTGTTGGCAGGAATGAGGGGTGGGAGTAGCAATGGCCAGAACCATGGAGGGTTAGCATTGGACAGGATTGGGGGTTAGGCCTTATGCAGACCTGGTTTTCCTGAATGCAGTTGGTGTTTATGCTGCCCACCTCAGGGAAAACCAATATTGCAGACAGGGCCTCAAACAGGTGATACCCTTATTTGCACAAAGTGTCTCATGCCTGTTTCAGGCACGAGCTCTGAAAGCCTACTTTTTTGGGTTAGGCTGGAAGTATCTAAACATTCCAGGCAGGAAAGGGTTACTTTCTAATGCTATTGGCAAGTTTCTAAATAATTTCTATCTCTTTCCAAATGCAAAAGGAGGGGTCATCAGAACGAATCAAACCTGACCTGAAATTGACATGAGGAAATCAAACCTACCTATTGAAATTAACGGCTAATTAAAAGTAGAAAGGATAGAATACATTGAAGTAAAACTGAAGGTGGGGCACCAATGATGTGTTCCTTTAATGGCTAAAATTTTGACTCCACCTAAGGTAGAAACAAGGAAGGGTTTGTTACTTGGAAAAGAGAAATACGATATTCATACACCTTTAGAAAGATACTGATCCATTTAATCTATTGTGCTTTACCTCCTGCCAAACAAAATATTGAATAAGATTTACGAATCTCCCTGTAGATTTGTTCTATTTTTTATTTATCATCATGTTCATCTTGTGAGGGTAACACAGAGGCATTCAGAACTACACATAAAATTTCAAAACAATGAAAGGCTGATGGATTCAAAAGTAGGAATAGAAGGAAATAAGGAGTTGAAGGAAATGAGGTTACACTGCAAGTTCATCAAGTCCAGAGAGACAGGCAGCATCATCCAATACCAGTAGGAATGATCAAAGGTGCACTAGTTTTAACCCTTTTACTAACATTGATTTATGGAAGAAGAAACATCGGTTTTTCGGAGTTCAGTTTTATTGTGGGTCAGCTTGTGCTGTAAAGTGGACATTAATATGGATTAAGAGTTTGGCATTTTGGCAATAAGGTCAGAGGTGGGGATGTTCACTGATGATTGCACAATGTTCAGCACCATTCGCGACTCCTCAGATACTGAAGCAGTCCGTGTCCATATGCAGCAAGACTTGGACAACATTCGGGCTTGGGCTGACAAGTGGTAAGTAACATTCGTGACACACAAGTGTCAGGCAATGATGATCTCCAATAAGAGAGAATCTAACCATCTCCACTTGATATTCAATGGCATTACTATCGTTGAATCCCCCCCTATCAACATCCTGGGGGTTACCATTGACCAGAAACTGAACTGGAGCAGCTACATAAATACTGTGGCTACAAGAGCAGGTCAGAGACTGGGAATTCTGTGGTGAGTAATTCCCAAGCACTGTCCACCGTCTACAAGGCACAAGCCAGGAGTATGCTGGAATACTCTCCACTTGCTTGGGTGAGTGTGGCAGTATCAGCACTTAGGAGGCTCAGCATCATCCAGGACAAAGAAGCCCGCTTGATTGGCATCCCATCCACCACCTTAAACGTTCACTTCCTCCACCACCGACGCACAGTGGCAGCAGTATGTACCATCTACAAGATGCACAGCAACAACTCACCAAGGTTCCTTCGACAGCACCTTCCAAACCCATGACCTCTACCACCTAGAAGGACAAGGGCAGCAGATGCATGGGAACACCACCACCTGCAATTTCCCCTCTAAGCCACACACCATCCTGACTTGGAACTATATCGCTGTTCCTTCACTGTCGCTGGGTCAAAATCCTGGAACTCCCCTTCCTAACAGCGGTGTTGGTGTACCTATTCCACATGGACTGCAGTGGTTCAAGAAGGCAGCTCACCATAAACTTCTCAAGGGCAATTAGGGATGGGCAATAAATGCTGGCCTTGAAAGAATAAAAAACAATTCCTAAACATAAAAGTATGCATTAATATGTGACTAACTAGATGATACAGTGGAAACTAATTGGGCCAGCAGACAGTGCAGAATCACCAGTGCAAAGTAGAATGGGCACTAGCTAATAATTTAAGAAGATATCTGTCGAAATGGGAGTAATGTTGAAACATCATTACAGGAGGTTTTCTTCTCGGGATGAGATAGTGTAATCCTCCACATCAGAAAAACACCCAGAGCTGACACAGCTCTCGGGATCAAAACCTTGGACACCTTTAATTCTGGAAGACTAGAGGGAGGTTACTGAGAGTTTATTATAGAATCATAGAATGATTACAGCACAGAAGGAGGCTATTTAATCTGTCAAATCCATGCCAGCTCTCTGCAACAACAGTTTAGCTAGTTCTACTCTCCTGCCTATTCTCCGTAGCCCTGCACATTTTTTATCATGAGGTTGTTACTGACAGATGAAAGATGATAGGGATAGCTAACCCTTTTTCACCCCCCAACTGACTGAAGGCAGTGTGTTTAAAAAAAAGCGTTTTAACCCCTTGGATGTTTTAATTGTCAGGAACAGACAAATAACAGGTTTTCTTGTAAGTTTTAAAAGAAAGATAAATGTTTATTGTTCAACACCCGAATATCTAGGTAACTACACCCACTCTCACATTCATACAGATACACACACACCAAGAAAAGATTGTGATTATAAAAGTAACATGCACTTAGGTCTTGTGATTTTAAGAGTTCTCTGTTACACTTGCTTTTCTCCGGGGTGAAGACTTGAAACGATGCAGGCCTGTAATCCTTTTTTGTACACTGAAGAAAAATCTCTGGAGGTTTAGGAGGACAGATTCACTGTTGTTTTATTTTCACAGTAGCAGAATTCTGTTGTTATACTCCAGTCAAGGTTCAATGGTGAAGCCCTGGTTTGGTTACTCGGGTGGATGAGTTTAAGGCCAACTCCAGTTTCTCCTGTCTGTCTTCCCAGAATATAACATTAAAACACTTATCAGAAACCTAGACCGGACTTTTACTCCACCCCAGCGAACCGGATGGTGATGGGGGTTGGTGCAAAATTGAGCGGGAGGCTCCGGGAGGCCTTCCCAACCCGCTCCCGCCTCCGCCCCAATTTACGTGGGCCGAGGGGGGTGAAAAATGGGCCGCCCGCCCCAGGCCAATCAAGGCCCTTAAGTGGCCACTTAACAGCCATTTAAGGGCCCTCGCCCACTTCCATGAGGATTTTACCCATGGAAAGCAGGCATCCGGGAGACATGAGAAGTCGCCCAGTGAAACCTGGCGGCCTCTCAGCGCACCCAGGGGGTGCATGATTAAGGGCCGCCACTGCTTCCCCAACCACTCCTAGGACCCAAGACGCCCCCCCCCCCACCAAATGACCATTTTTGCCTCGCTGGGGCGCGACCGATTACCCCGGCGAAGGAACCCTAACTTACCTACACTCCTTGCTCCATGTCCTCGGCTGGGCTGCAGTCCCAGCAGTGGCCATTGCACCCAGTGGCGCTGCTGGGACTAGGAGCTGCTGGCCCGATGATTGACTGGCAGCTCAATGAGGCGGGACTTCCTCCCTCAAGCGGGTGCAAGTCCCGCCTCTTAACAATTAAAGCCCAGGGACCTGTAAAATGCAGGATGCATCCCTGGGTCAGACAGAAGAGGGTTCACTACCGACTTTTACATCGGTGGCCAGCTCCCGTCCGCCCGACGTAAAATCCAGCCCCTAGTTTCTGTCATATGATCAGAGCATCTCTTTCCATTGTCCTCATAAATAGTTTCTGATGGTCAGACAATGAAGTCCTGGTATCACTCGTCCAAACCCATCTTGATAGAATAGATCTTTTTACACCGATTTGCTGGATTTCAAGTTTGGAGTCAAAGTGTCTGCAGCAGTATTGTGAACCCAGTTTGTCTTTAAGTAGTGGGAGAAATGCAGCCAGTACCACAGGAAGGATTGTTTGCATTTTAATGACTTCTCCAAGCCTTGTCCAGCCATGAAAATTAGCTCAGGGGTCTTGGAGTTCCATGTGTATTGGCAGGAAAGAAAAGGCCACCTGACCCCTCAACTCCATTTTGTTTTACAGGAAAATGTCCATTTCACATTTACTTCATAAGTTCATATTTATAGTTCATAAGTTCGTATTGCGTGAATGTGACAAGGTGCTTTTCCAATTCTCTTTTGAAAGGTACAATTGAATCTGCCTCCACCACTGTCCACTGCATTCCAGATTGTAACCACTCACTGTGTAAAAATGGTTTGACTCATGTCGCCTTTGGTTCTTTTGCCAATTGCCTTAAATCTATGTCTTCTGGTTCTCGACCCTTCTGCATATCTACTCTGTCTAGACTCCTCTTGACTTTGAACACCTCTGTCAAATCTCCTCCCAACCTTCCCTTTCCTAAGGAGAACAGCCCCAACTTCTCCAGTCTATCCACACAGCTGAGCTCCCTCATTCCTGGAACCATTCTTACGAATCTTTTCTGCACCCCCTCTAAAGCTTTCACATCCTTCCTAAAGTGTGGTGCCCAGATTTGGACACAATACTCTAACTGAGGCCAAACCAGTGTTTTATAAAGGTGCATCATAACCTCCTTGCTTTTGTACTCTATGCCTCTATTTATAAAGCCCAGGATTCCGAATGCCTTTTTAACTACTTTCTGAACATGCACTGCCACCTTTAATGATTGGTGCACATTCACCCCCAACTTCTCTGTTTCTACACACTCTTTTGAATTATACCCTTTAGTTTCTTTCTACCAAAATGTATCACTTCACACCTGTCTGCATTAAATTTCACCTGCCACATGTTCACCCATTCCACCAGCCTGTCTTTGTCCTCTGGAAGTCTACCACTATCCACCTACAGTTCACAATACTTCCAAATTTTGAATCATCTGCAAATTTTGAAATTGTGCCATGTATACCCGACTCTAGGTCATTAATATATGTCAAGAAAAGTGGTCCTAGTACTGACCTCTGGGGAACCCCACTATATAGCTTCTTCCAGTCCAAAGAAAACTGTTCACCACTATTTCAGTTTCCTGTCATTCAGCCAAATTCATATCCAGTCTGTCACTGTCCCTTTTATTCCATTGGCTTCAACTTTTCTGACAAGCATGTTATGTGGCACTTTATGAACTGCCTTTTGGAAGTCCATATAGACTACGTTAACTGCATTATCCTCATCAACCCTTTCCTCACCTCATCAAAAAACTCAATCGAGTTGGTGAAACACGATTTGCCCTTAACAAATCCATGCTGTCTATTCCTAATTAATCTACACTTGTCCAAGTGATTGTTAATTTTGTCCTGGATTATCATTTCAAAATGCTTTCTCACCACTAAGGTTACACTGTAATTGCTGGGCTTATCCTTCCACTGTTTTTTAAACAAGGGCATAACATTTGCCACCCAGTCCTCTGGCACCACCCCCATATCTAAGGAAAATTGGAAGATTATAGTCAGTACCTCTGCAATTTCAATTTGTGCTCACTCTTAGTGGCAACACGTACATTTTCTCAATACAGCTTGTCACTCCCCAACTGACAAATATGTGGAAAAATGATCTGTGTAATATTTGGCAATCAGTGTTTTGGTGCAAAGGTTGAGCCTAAAACCAAGAAAGCATCATGAGGCCTCGGCCTCCTTTCTGTAGACAAAACTTTCAGGGAACCAACACAGGTGTGATGGACTGAATTGCCTTCGCTGTGATTCTGTGAAGTTCCCATTAACTGAACTCTTACTGCTGAATCGACTCTTGAACCACGCAATAGTAGCTCAGTAGTGTAGGTGTGCTGAAAGCTCAGAACCATTATGAAACACGTGAGGATATAGAAACATGGAAAATTTATGGCACAGAAGGAGGCCATTCAGCCCATCGTGTTTGTGCCAGCCCAGAAACAGCTACCCAGCCTAATCCCACTTTCTAGCTCTTGGTCCGTAGTCCTGTTGGTTACAGCAATTCAAGTGCATAGCCAAATATTTTTTAAAATATGATGAGGGTTTCTGCCTCTAACACTTTTTCAGGCAGTGAGTTCCAGACCCCCACTACTGGGTGAGAAAACCTCTCCTTAACTCCCCTCTAATCCTTCTACCAATTACTTTAGGTCTTTCTTATCCACTCTATCTCGGTCACTCATAATTTTATACACTTCAATTAAATTTCCCCTCAGCCTCCTCTGTTTCAAAGAAAACAATGCCAGTCTATTCAATCTTTCCTCACAGCTAAAATTCTCCATTCATGGCGACATCCTTGTAAATCCCCTCTGTACCCTCTCTAGTGGAATCACATCCTTTCTGCAATGTGGCGACCAGAACTGTATGCAGTTCTCTAGCTGTGGGATAACTAGTGTTTTATACAGTTCTAGCATAACTTCCCTGATTTTATACTCTATGCCTTAATCAATAAAGCAATGTATCCCGTATGCCTCCTTAACCGCCTTATCTATCAGTCTTGGGATCTGTGGGCATGCACTCCAAAGTCTCTCTGTTCCTATATACTTCTCAGTATCCTACCATTTATTGTGTATTCCCTTGTTTTGTTTGCCCTCCCCAAATGCATTACCTCACACTTATCTGGATTGAATGCCATTTGCCACTTTTCTCTCCACCTGACCATGACCAGTCCATTGACATCTTCCTGCTGTCTATAGCTTTCTTCCTCATTATCAACCATATGACCAATTTTGGTAACATCAGAAAATTTCTTAATCATGCGCCCTACATTTAAGTCTAAATCATTGATGTATACCATAAAAAGCAGGGAATCTAGAGCTGAGCCCTTCAGAACCCCACTGGAAAATGCCTTCCAGCCACAAAAACACATGCCCCGAACATTACCCTTTGCTTCCTGCCACTGAGCAGTTTTGGATCCAATTTGCCACTTATCTTTGGATCCAATGGGCTTTTACTTTCCTGCCCATCTGCCATGTTTGGCCTTGTCAAAAGTCATGCTAAAATTCATGTAGACATTATCAAACGTGCTACCTTCATTGACCCACCTTGTTATCCCCTCAAAAAATTCAATCATGTTAGTCAGACATGACCTCTCCTTCCCTTAACAAATCCAAAACAAAGATGTATTGAAACTGCTTAAGTAACTTATTCATGTGGAAACATTAGAGGTAAAAGGAACTGGGGCTATGTTGATATCGGAGTCTTTGTAAACATCTGCTGTTGTGCCAGTCAAACAGAAACAGTCCTGTTGTTATTCTGCTCCACCCTTAGAAATGGGCACGTAAACTGTCATATTGAGTTTCAGACAAAGCCCGCTGTTACACTTTAATGTCATCAACCAGATTGTCAGATGTGTTTGGCATGTTATTGATGTTGGTTTTGAGATCTGCTTTACATCTTATGGCTCACCTAAAGAAATGCTTTCACATAATGGGCCTGAATTTATAGTTGAGAATTAATCCTTAAACTAAATGGAGTGAACTGCATATAAATTTCTTTAAATCACCTGGGGGCTGAATTTCACGGCCTCGCCCTGGTGAAAACAGGGCAGCAACAGATTAAAAGTTCCAATGTATAAGTTACCATTCTATTTCCACTCCTGATGTGGCCCCTGCCATTTTCTTCTGGGTCTTAGCATAGCAGCCTAGGTGTCTGCCTGTTCCATGCAGGATCCTATTTGCAAAAGCTATGCTGAACAGAGGATTCAATTTTGAGGTACCATTTGGTGGACGGTACATTCTACATCCTCTGACCGTTGATACCAGACATTGAATGGCTTAATTAATGTCCTTAAAGGGACAGCTGCAGGTCACTCAGGAAATAGAAGGCTTTGTTTTTATATAGGAATTTTATGGGGCCAGAAGGAGTTATAATTCTTGATCCCTCGACTGGCGAGCTGGCAGTGAGAGCCCGAACAGTGCCTGCAGGTAACCAGGATGAGGCCCGCACCTCAGTATGTCTTGGGGTCTTTCACGGGGACTGTGGGCTGAATTTTCCCGTCTCTATGGTGGCAGGATGGGGGGGAAAGACACCAAGAGGGGAAACTGAAGTCTTCCCGCCCCCATGGCATATTACCAGCGACGGGAACCTCAGCAGCGCATGGCAGCCAACTGAGCCACTTAGGTGCTCAAATAAGGGCCACCTCCCACCCCTGCCAGCAATTTTCCCATGTTGGGAACACCTACTGCCATGTAAGGAAACTGCCAGAGGGTTCCTGGGGTGGGGGGGAGGGGAACACCCTCCTTATTGGAAACTCCATGACCCAAGGAGGGGTTCACTGGTGGTAGTGGCTATGCCTGTGGCTCAGGGACTGCTGCTGGAACATGCAACACCCCCCCAATTGCCAGGACCTGCCTACCTGTCCCGGCTTGCTGGACTTTAGAAGAATGAGAGGTTATCTTATTGATTCTTATAAGATCTGGAGGGGACTTGACAGGGTGGATGCTGGAAGGATGTTTCCACTTATGGGCAAGTCTAGAATTAGGGAACACAGTTTAAAAATAAGAAGTTTCCCTTTTAAGATGGAGATGAGGAGAAATTTCTTCTCTCAGAGGGTCATGAGACTGTGGAATTCGCTTCCTCAGAGAGCAGTAGAGGCTGGGTCACTGAATATATTCAAGGCTGAGGCTTAGATAAATTCTTGATAGAATCAAGGAGTCAAGTGTTATCGGTGGCAGACAGGAAAGTGGGGTTGAAGTCACATTCAGATCATCCATAAACGTATCAAATGGTGGAGCAGGATCGAGGGGCCGAATGGCCTACTCCTGCTCCTAATTTGCATGTTCATATGCTCAAAGATACTTGCCTCATCTTCAGTGGCACCTCAGCATGGCGGCACCCTCATCCTTATCTTGCAGCCTCAGCAGTGGCCATTGCTAATGGTGGCATTGCCTTGGCTGCTGAGCTGCTGGACTTCTGAATGGGTCGGCAGCTCTGGGAGGCGGGGCTACCATCCTCAATTGGATGACGGTCCTGAGGGCGACCTGTTAATTAGCCGCCACTGGCAAAATGCCACTTCAGAGTCTCACCGCCCTTAGCACAGGGTCAGCTCCTGCTTTCAGCCCTGGCGGCAGAAATTCTGCCGTGGTGGTAAGATTTATTCCCGTAGGCCAGCTGTGCAGTTGGAATTCCCACCGCCCACCACAATCTAGCTACAGTTAAAATCTATCCCAAAAAAACTACAAAAATAGCCTGAAACCTGAGCGCACGTTTTAAAACGCAAGGATTGAAGACAGAAATAATTCTGTTAGCGTGTCATTTCTTTTGTTATTGAAAAAGATGTGGAAGTTTCTTCCCATGTAAGCAATTTTTGTTCAAGGTCCTGTTTTTTGAGTTATGTGTTGATCACAGAATATAGAAGGAAGCCATTTGCTCTATGACTGATCAACCCAAATCTCTTGGGTCTCAAACCCACAAACTTCGAATAACTACCAAGCCATTTATTAGAAGGTCAAAACACTATCTATAATTCCACAGAACAATGCTGACATAAGCTACCATATCACCAGGGTAAATGTACATTCCTGTGCTTTGATTGTCTTTGTTCGTAGCTGAGGGTCTCAGATGTACTATTCAATGACTTTTCACAATATTCTATGCATTGTAATACACAATAAATTATTTACCTTGGGTTGTAATTTCTGTTGTCACATCACCTGTGATTGTCTATTTAAAACCCTAAATAGCCATGTTTATGCATTTGTTCAAATTGCTGCAGCACATTTCCAAACCTCTGGCTTCACTTGAAGGGGAAAAGTAAGGCAAACAAATCCAGAGCTCCCTGGATGACAAAAGGGGTAGAGAATAAGATAAAGAAGATAGGCTAGGTAGAAAATACTATTGAGGACCAGGCTGAATATAGAAGGTCCTCAGGGGAAGTGAAAAAGCCAATAAAAGAAGTAAAGAGAGAGCATGAAAAAAGACTGACAGCTACCATTAAACGAAATCCCAAAGTTTTCTATAGGCATATAAATAGTTAAAGGGCGGTAAAAGGAGGGGTGGGGCCAATTAGGGACCAGAAAGGGGATTTACACATGGAGTCAGAGGGCATAGCTGAGGTAGTAAATGAATACTTCGCATCAGTCTTTACCAAGGAAGAAGATGCAACCCAGGCAATGTTGAAAGAGGAAATAAGTCAGACACTAGAGGAGTTTAGAATTGATAAAGAGGAAGTATTAGATAGGCTGCCTGTACTTAAAGTGGATAAAGCACCAGGGCTCGTTGAGATGCATCCAAGGATACTGAGGGAAGTGAGGGTGGAAATCGTAGAGGCACTGGCCATAATTTTCCAGTCTTCCTTAGACTTAGGGGTGGTGCCAGAGGACTGGAAAATTGCAAATGTTACACCCTTGTTTAAAAAAGGATGTAAAGATAACCCCAGCAACTACAGGCCAGTCAGTTTAACTTCGGAGGAGGGAAAACTTCTTGAAATAATAATTTGGAACAAAATCAATAGGCACATGGACAAATGTGAGTTAATTACGGAAAGCCAGCATGGATTTCTTAAGGGAAAATCATGTTTAACTAACCTGCTGGAGTTTTTTGAGGAGGTAACAGAGAGGGCTAATGAGGGCAATGCCTTTGATGTGGTGTACATGGACTTCCAAAAGGCATTTGATATGGTGCCACACAACAGACTTGTGAGAAAACTTGTAGCTCATGGAATAAAAGGGACGGTAGCAACATGGATATGAAATTGGCTGAGTGACATTAAACAAAGCGTAGTGGTTAATGGATGTTTCTCAGGCTGGAGGAAGATTTGTAGTGGAGTTCCCCAGGGATCAGTGTTGGGACCCTGGCTTTTCCTGATATATATTAATGATCTAGATCTTGGTGTACTGAGCACAATTTCAAAGTTTTCAGATGATACAAAACTTGGAAGCATTGTGAACTGTGAGGAGGATAGTGTAGAACTTCAAAAGGACATAGACAGGGCGGTGCAATGTGCAGACAGGTAGCAGAAGGAAGAACATGGAGAGACAATATAGAATAAAGGGTACAATTCTAGAGGGGGTGCAGGAGCAGAGGGGCCTCGGTGTATATATGCATAAGTCATTGAAGGTGGCAAGACAGGTTGAGAGAGCGGTTAATAAAACATCCAGTATCCTGGGCTTTATTAATAGGGGCATAGAGTACAAGAGCGAAGAAGTTATGTTAAACTTGTATAAGACACTTGTTCGGCCTCAGCTGGAGTATTGCGTCCATTTCTGGGTGCCACACTTGAGGAAAGACGTGAGGGCATTGGAGAGAGCACAGAAAAGATTCACGAGAATGGTTCCAGGGATTAGGAAATCATGAGGGTTCTGGACAGAGTAGATAGCGAGAAGCTGTTCCCACTCATGAAAGGATCGAGAACAAGAAGGCACAGAGTTTAAGTATTTGGTAGGAGGAGAAAAAGTGACATGAGGAAAAACTTTTTCACGTAGCAAGTGGTTAAGGTCTGGAATGCGCTGCCTGACAACGTGGTGGAAGTGGGTGTAATTGAAGCATTCAAAAGGGAATTAGACAGTTATATGAAAAGGAAGAATGTGCAGGGTTACAGGGAGAAGGTGGGGGAATGGAACTGAGGGAGTTGCTCTTTCAATGGCCTCCTTCTGCACTGTAACAATTCTGTGATTCTGTGATTCACTGGAATGATAATGGAAATGGAAGCTCCAACAGGATAACAAAAATCATTGATGTGAAAGTAAATTTTCAATTGTTTTTTTAAGATTTCAGTAATGATTCGACCACCAAAAGTAATTAGAAATTTGGCTCATCCAATTCATTTTTCACTGATGAAAAAAAACACTTCTAATTCTTTCTGTGACATTTCCTTTATAAGAGAATAATACTTTAGGCTACGGTTAAACAATTATAGTACTAAATTATAGGTGTTCATGAACAACAACAATTTGCATTTATGTAGCTCCATTAATATAGTAAAATGACCTGAGGTGCTTCATAGGAGCGTAATCAGACTAAAATTGACACTGATCCAAAGAAGGAGATTTTAGGGCAGGTGACGAAAAACTTTGTCAAAGAGATAGGCTTTGAGGAGCATCTTAAAGGAAGTGAGGGAGGTGGAGAGATTTAGGGAGGGAATTCCAGAGCTTAGCGCCCAGACGGCTGAAGGTATGAGCACAAATGAGAGTGGGGACGAAGTGGGGAATGCACAGAATTGGAAGAGCACAAAGTTCTCAGAGGGTTGTTGGGCTGGAGGAGGTTACAGAGATATGGAGGGGCAAGGCCATGGAGAGATTTCAACAGGAGGATGGGAATTTTAAACTTGAGATTTTTGTTGACCGGGAGCCAATGTAGGTCAGTGAGTAGAGGGGCGATGGGTGAGTGGGACTTGGTGTAAGTTAGAATACTGGTAGCAAAGTTTTGAATGAGTTCAAACTTATGGAGAGTGGAAGATTTGGGAGAGTGTTACCAGTAGAGTCAGTCCTAGAGGTGTCTGTTTTAATGGGCTTGTTCTCACTGGAAAAAAGAAGGTTGAAAGGGATATAATTGTTGATTTTAGGATTCTAAATGAACTAAATAATGTAAATCATGACAAATTGTTTCACCTTGACTAGAACAGTAGAACCAGCCGAGACGGCCAGCTCTGGAATGAAGGTAAAGTCAAAAGTGGTCTGTGGAAATGCTGGGCTGGAATTTCCTGGCCCCAGGGTGGCGGGCTTGGAGGCAGGCTCCAGAAAAATAGCGGGGAGCCATGTCGGGATGGCTTCCCAAAGCATTCCCGTTGCAGGGGAAGTTTCCCAAGGACAGCCTGGGAAAGGAACCGGCCCTCTGCACCAGGGAGGCAGGCAGCCAGCTTACATATTTAAGGCCCCAATTAGGGGCAATTTAGATGGCTCTCTGGCATTTTACCGGTGATGGATGCCGCCAACTCAATGGAGGTGACTTCCCTGTGTCAGGCCAAGGGGCCAGCAGAATTGGAGACTCCGTGGCGCCTAGACGGGGCAACATGCACAAAAGACCACAATTACAGCCAATACAGGTGCAGCGGAGGGGTTTCCCATCCATGATGACTCACCTACTGGTGTAGATCGCGGCTTATTAATATTTCATGTGCAGGCCAAACACTGGCACCTACTTGAGTTTGTCATCATTCGAGTGAGGGACCACAGTGATGTCCACATCTCCCGTGCTGTGAGAGGTACTGACGACTGCTGGACCGACCACCGCCTCATCCAATTTACCATCTCCATCAGCCCAGCCCACAAGCAGTGAAGCAACAAAATCAATACCGCAAGAAAATTAACAAATCTCTGGTTAAGTCCCAACTGAGTATTACGCCCAGTTCTAGTCACCACACTTTAGGAAGGATATGAGGGTCTTTGAAAGGGTGCAGAGGAGATTTACCAGAATGGTTCCAGGGATGAGGGATTTTAGTTACAAGGTTAGGTTGGAAAAGCTAGGTTTATTCTCGCTGGAGCAGAGGAGACTGAAGGGAGATTTAATAGAGATGTACAAGATTATGACAGGCTTAGATAAGTTAAACAAGGAAAAACTCTTCCCATTAACTGATGGAACAAGGACTAGGGGGCACGAATTGAAGAATTTGGGCAAGAGATACATTGGGAATGTGAGGAAGAACTTTCTTACGCAGTGAGTGGTAATGATCTGGAACTCGTTGCCCACGAGGATGGTGGAAATGGAGACAATCAATAATTTCAAAAGGAAATTGTATAGGCACTTGAAGGAAATAAACTTGTAGGGCTACAGAGATCGAGCGGGGAAGTGGGACTGACTGGATTGCTCCATGGAGAGCCGACATGGACTCTCCGGGCCAAATGGCCACCATCTACGCCATTAATGTCTTCCAAAAAAGCTGCTGCACAAAAGGTAAGATATTTTACACTGCCCAAATATATAAGTTTTTACTTACCCAGCAGTCCCCTGGTCCACCGAAACAAACGGTAATCTACTTTAAGCTGAAACTGACTTCCCAGCTGATCACTCGCCCGCACTGTCTCTGCTTCCGAAAAAGCTGCTGCACAAAAGGTAAGATATTTTACACTGCCCAAATATATAAGTTTTTACTTACCCAGCAGTCCCTGGTCCGCTGAAACAAACGGTAATCTACTTTAAGATGAAACTGACTTCCCAGCTGATCACTCGCTCACACTGTCTCTGCTTCCGAAAAAGCCAGCAGTCCCCTGGTCCACTGAAACAAACGGTAATCTACCTTGTGGCTCTTAAGTTGTACACCTTGTGCTGCTTCTGCCTTCTGGCTCAGTGCCGAAAGAAATTCAATAACCTCACATGAGTAGTGCAGGTCAGTGAGTGCATCTTTAAATATCACAATCCACCAACTGCACCACTAGCTTCAGACACTGCTCACTGCACCACACCTTCATCAATCACCTACCAACAATCTCAACCAATCACAACTCATTCCTAACATTCTTAACAATCTCTATCAATCACGACTCATACCTAGCATTCATAGCTTCACCTCACCCTCACACACTTAGCACCACAGCGAGCCTCTTGCAGGAAAAGCAGCAGCTAACTGGTGGGGATAGGCACGGCTGAATGTCCTCACCCTCATCACTGGAGCAGCAATGACTGAGGCCATGGCCAGTGGCAGGGCTGAAAGGATTGAAGATGATGGTATGCTCATACCTAATCCTCTTCCTTACATCCCACTTCCCATTTATCCCACAATCTCTTCTGATTCCCAAACTGCACATTTTGGGCTCACTTTTACTAGCCCTCTAGGGACAGGCTAGGAGGCAATAGGGGCTGTAAAATGGTGAAGAAAGGCATTGGGGACGGGGGGGGGGGTGAGTGGCGGTGGGTGGTAGTTGTTGAGTGCCCTTCACCTTCTTGATGCCATGGAATTGTATCAGCAGCGGGGAAGGTGGAGGATGGCCTTCCCGCCCAGAGGCCAATTGAAGCCTTTAAGTGGCCAACTAAGGGCCACTTAAGGGCCTTTTCCTGCCGCCACATATTTTACTGCGGCTGCTGGGCCCCCACCATGTGGGGAGACCGCCCAGTGAAACCTGTTGGCCTCTCTGTCAGCTGGAGGTGGGGGCGATCTTCCTGATTGGATACTCTGTGGCTCATGGAGAAGCCCCCTGGTGGCAAGGGCTGCCCCCATGGAAGCACCCAAATGGCCCTCAGCAAGTCCCACCCCTCCCATCCCTCGCTGGGGCCTGCCTGCTTGGCCCCGGCAACCTCCGAGCCCACTTACCTTGTAAGGAGTTCATCATCCATTTTTGACAGCTGCAGTCCCAGCAGTGGCCACCCCTCCCAGTGGCACCACTGAGACTGCCAGCCCTCTTTTAGGACCCAACCATGATGCAGCATCTGATAGCCGTGTTTCAGCTTCCACTGCAGCCAGCAGAAGCAACCCAACATCTGAGTGCTGCAGAGGAAGCTCAGACTGAGCTATGAAATCTCAGCCTAGGCAGTGGTTCCACAGAGCATGAACCTGCTGCCTTTCTCAGAAAGACAGCATTCATGCTCCCACCACTGCCACTCCACAGTGCCCTTGCAGTTGCCAGTCAGTCAATCAGCCCAGACTGCTACAAAAGCAAAATACTGCAGTTCTGGAAATCTGAGATAAAAATAAAAAATGCTGGAAATACTCAGCAGGTCCAGCAGTATCTGCAGAGAGAGAAATAGAGTTAACGTTTCAGGTCTGTGACCTTTTGTCAGAACTGAGTTGTAAGCAAGTAGAGGAGTGGGGAGAGGTGGGGGTGGGGAAAGAACAAAAGGGAAGGTCTGTGATAGAGTGGAAGGCTGGCGAGATTAAATGACGAAAGTTAATGGTGCAAGACAAAGGGAGATGGCAATGGAACTAGTAAAGAATTAAAAGAAGAGGAGGGGCAAATGGGGAAAGCAGAATCATTGCCAGCTGCAACAAAAAAAAAACACAAAAAAGCACAAAAAGACAAAAAATGCAGGCTGAGGTTAGGATCTGCAATTGTTGAACTTAATGTTGAGTCCAGAGAGCTGTAGTTGAAAAATGAGGTGCTATTCCTCAAGCTTCTGTTGAGCTTCATTGGAACAGTGTAGGAAAATAAAGCAAAACTGGGGCGAAGGTGGGTATATGGAGTTCAGTCGCAGATCAGCCATAATCTCATTGCTGCCATCCAGGCTCAGACTGCTGCCAGCATGGCTGCAAATAGCAGTGTTCAAGGGATCTTACAGGGTCTCACATCAGTACAGCAATCTGTCCTCCAACACATTGCTAGTGTTGCTGAGGTGCCGCTCCATGGGAGTGGCAATGGCTCCATGGAGTGTGAACCTGCTGTCCTCTCTCAGGATGACAGCATTCATCCTCCTACCACTGTCATTCCCCATTGCCCCTGCTGCTGCCCATCAGCCAGCCAGCAGCCCAGACTTCTAGGGCCCAGAGCTGCTTGAGGTCGTCCTGAAAGGCCATCTGCAGTCTGCCCCACTGAAAGTCATCAGCCTTCCACCAACCATGCTGCAGCTATGGGGTAGCACTGTTTAGGAGCACTAGGACAGGCAATGGCACACAGAACACAAACAATAAGGGAATGTATGAAATATTGGATTGTTTGTTTGATAAATTTAATTTGGAATGGTTGTTTTGTGGTGGTTTTTATTTCAGCACTTTTGCCAAGAGGACACTGTGATAGTGACAGAGGGAAGGAAATCTGCTGTCCTTACCTGGTCTGGCCGACATGTGACTCCAGACCCACAGCCGGGAGTGGGTGGGTCAGAAAGGCGTGGGAAACCCAGAAGTCAGGATTCTCCCTCACGCTGTGGAGTTCTAAAACCGCTGTGTTGCACGTAATCTCATTGATCGGTTCTTTGCCTGGAAGCCAGCCTGATTGACAGGCTTTGCTTCCAGTGGACAGGAAACCAGTTGGGGAAGGTTGCAGGAGCAACAAGGTTTGCACTAGGGGAGATGGGGGTAGATGGCTGCAATCTTGGATGGGGTGGGGCTGGGGGGAGGGCAGATCCGGGATGGAGAAGTGGGGGGAAACGATCCCGGGTTGGGGGCAGATATGGGGTCGATCCCAGTGGGAGTTCAATCAGAGGGGAAATGGGTCGTTTCGGGGAGGGCAGTCAGTCCAGGGGTGGGGAGGGTGGTGGTTGTTTGGATGGCTGATTTTGGGGTGCTGCCGATCCCAGGGCTTGGAGGACCAGATGGGAGGTCAGAGACCAGGGGGGAGGTGAGGTTCATGGGGAGTGATTTGGAAGCATTGCGGATGGGTCATTGGAGGTTTGGGATGTCAAAGGCCTGGTGGGGGTTGGGGAGGTCAGGGGATGTATTGGAGGCCTGGTGGAGGATTGGAGACCTGGGCAAGGGATCAGAGGCCTTGGATGGGAGATGTTGTAATGGAAGCCTCATGGGGAAGGCTGATGGGCTTCCCGATCATGGAGCTTCCTCATGCTGGATGTAGGAGGTAGGTGTAAAAGCACTCACCTCTGGATCTGCCAAGTCCTTGTCAAGATGTTGCTGCCGGGTTTCCCTCCCAAGTCTCGGGAAACATGGCCGACACCAATTAAATTCAAAAATCTAAATAGCATTGAGGCTCACAGCCTCATTAACATATTTAAAGCTGCAACCCGCCTCCCTGGATCGGGTTGGTCGCCCACCCACATTCTGACCTTAGTTAAAACCCGAAGTGAGAGGACTGGAGGTGGGTTTGGGCTGGGAATCGGATTATTAAGACTTTAACTCTCACAACCCAAACCCACTCGCTTCTTTGGTCAAAATTCCCCGTTATACTTGGTCTTGACTCCTCACTTGATTAGTAATCTATAACCGACTAAAAATCTTAGTCCACTTGACTTCTTACACATCTTTCCTGTCATTATCAACTAAGAGGAGCTCAACTAATATATTAAATATCTTATGTCTGCGCGTATTCCCTGTCAACCTATTCATGATAAATTTCTATGTTCACAACCTCACACTGAGCTGCCGACCCCATCCCTTCTCCATCACAAGGTTAACTACTTACACAAATCTAATACTGCTTGCTGCCACCCCTAACTCATTCTGTCTGCCTCTGAAACCCTCATCCACGCATTTATCACCTCTAAATTTGATTATCCCTCCCATCTCCCCACTATAATGTACAGCTCATCTAAAACTCTACTCTCTTAATCCTATCCCACTCCAAATCCTGTTCATTCATCACCCTGGGATCAGTGACTTATATTGTCTTTTGGTTCCCAATACTTTAAATTTAAAATTCTCATCCTTGTGTTTAGGTTCCTCAATCTAATACTGTACCTTCATCCATTGCTACAACCCCACTCCAAAACTCTCTGTTCCTCTCACTTCAGTCTTTTGTGTAAGGACTCTTACCCCCTTGTTTCACCATTGGCAGCCATTCCTTGACCCACACTTTGGAGTTCCCTTCATAAATTCATAAACCGTTCTGCAACTCCACTTTGCTCTCTTCCTTTAAGAACTCATTAAAAGACACCACTTTGACAAAGCGTTTAGCTGTTTCTTCTAAAATCACCTTCAGTGGCTTGGCATTCATATTTTCATTATGCCCCTGTGTAGCATTTTGGGACATCTTTCTGTGTTAATGGCGCAATATATTGAAAGTGTTATTGTTGCTGTGCAATGTCCCATTACCTCCCCCTCAGGAGTCCATGACCCATAAGTTCTTCGTTGTTTCGCAGATCGTCTCACTCATGAAGATGTCACCTCTTACGATAACAGGCTGAATTTTACTGGCACGCCGCAAATTGCGGCAGCACGCTCTGATCTCGGCGGCCTGCCTGTGCAGAGTAGCCGTCGCTAAGCCCCTGTGATATTTCACGCTGGAGTTCAGTTAAATGGAGTGGGCAGAGTGGCCGTCCCCGATGACATAGAGAGGGCGGGCGCGCCATCCCTGACAATGACATCCGGCACCATGGCGCCACTTTTAAAGGGCTTCAAGCCCTTAGAAGACATTTGAATTTTTAAAGGCACATAATTTGACATTGTCCTTAAAAAATTAAATAAAAGCCAGAGGCCCTCCCCTCCCCCCCCGCCCCCCACAATACTTGTCTTTGGGCCTATCAAACCAAAATAAACTTTATTCCCAGCCTGAACATTCCCCCCACAACCTCGTTGCCTTTGCCATTCAACCCCTTCCCACCATCCCCTCAGCCAATACAAAGTGTTTTCCCCACTCCCTCCCACCTCCCGCCCTGGCAATTTCACTCCTTCCCCCTCCCCACCTGTGTCAGTCACGCCTGGCATGGGAGATCTGGCTGGCAGCCGGAATATCGGCATGGGACGGCTGCCGAGACAAGGTAAGTTAATTTGTATGTTTTTAACTTAATTTTAGTATTAAAATGAAGGCCCCACTGCTGAGCGGTTGGGGGGGGTGGGGGTGGGGGTGGCCGCACCAAGGCCTCACCGCTGCTGGTAAAATGGGGCCGGGCCTTCTGGGCTTCGGGGGTCATGGCGGGCCTCTCCCGGAAGAATTTTCCAGGTCCCCCTGCCACGACCCCTGATGCCGGAGGGATAGTAAAATTCAGCCCAACAAAACTCTAATGCTTGCTTTTTACTGGAACTGTTTTGGGAGGTTACCATTCAGATATTTACTGAGTGAGCTAAAGGCTATAATGGTGACACAAAACCACATGGATGCATCCCCGCTCTAAACGCTGGCACCTGATAGATTACATCTTGGTGTGCCAGTGTGACCTAAAGGACGTCCTGCATACTAGAGTCATGCCCAGTGCTGGCTGTCATACAGACCGCGGCTTCGTTCGTTCAAAGCTGAACTTCCACTTCAAGCCTAAGCCCAAGAACAGGCCTAGAGACAACCCATAAAAGATATTTGAGTCAGCAACCTGCAAACCTCATCTTGCAGAGATAAAGCAACCTTGTGGAGTAGACTGGAACACTCTGATCTCACTGCAGAAGAACGCTGGGAACATATCAAAGCTACAGTACTGGATATTTCCAACGAGGTCATTGGACAAGGAAATTCAAGTTCTGCTAAAAATAAAAAGGTCAGTTGATCAGGCTCATCTGGCTCAGCCGGACAGCCAAGAGAAAAAGACCGTCAAGTGTGCAACATCCTTCAATGTAAACAGAGGAACATCCAAAATGACTGGTGGATCGCACTTGTGAAAAAAGCTCAACTGTATGCTGATACTGGCGACATAAGAAGTTTCTATGAAGCACTAAAATCTGTCTATGGACCAGCATATCAAACCCAAAACCCCTTGAGGAGACTCCGATGGCATGACCCTACACATAGACAACGAGTCAGTCCTGGATCACTGGTCGGAGTACTTTAAAACAGTCTTCAGTGCCAAGTGCACAGTGCATGAAACTGCCATCAATCGCATCCAACAACAGCCTGTCAAAGAAGAACTGGATGACAGCCCAACTCTGGAGGAAACTGTGACCGCCATCAACCTGATGAAGAACAACAAAGCCCCCGGAGTCAATGGAATTCCACCAGAAGCCTTGAAGCATGGTGGCCCTGCCCTATACAAGCTCCATGTGTTTTTCACTGCCTGCTGGGAACAGAATTCCATGGGATCTTTGTGATGCCATTATCATCATCTTGTACAAAAACCAAAGAAAAAAATCAGACTGCTCCAACTACCGTGGGATCACCCTCCTTTCTATTGCCGCGAAGATCTTGGCTAGAATACTTCTGAACAGGCTTGTGCCTACTATTGCGGAAGAAAACCTCCCAGAGAGCCAGTGCAGTTTTAGAGCAAACAGAGGCACCACAGACAAGGTATTTGCACTCTGACAATTGCAGGAAAAGTGTAGTGAGCAAAACAAAGGCCTAAATGTCACTCTCATAGACCTCACCAAGGCATTCGACACTGTGAGCGGAAATGGACTTTGAAAATCTTTGAAAAACTTGGATGCCCACCTAGGTTCCTGGCCAACATGAAGCAGTTTCATAAAAATCAGTACGGCCAAGTCCAGCAATACAGCGACCTCTTGAGTCCCTTCTGAATCTCCAATAGCATGAAGCAGGGATGTGTGCTGGCCCTGACCTTATTCACCATCTTTTTCAGCATGATGCTGCAGCAGGCAACGGAAGACCATAAGGAAGGAGTTTACATACGCTTCTGGACTGATGGAGGCCTTTTCAACCTCAGGCGTCTTCAGCTCACACAAAGACATAAGAAAAACTCATCCATGACCTTCTTTTCGCCAATGACTGTGCTCTCCTGGCCCACAGTCAGCCAGACCTGCAAGATGTAACAACATGTTTTTCCGAGGCGGTACAACTCTTCGGACTAAAAATCAGTTTGAAGAAAACTGAAGCCCTACATTAGCCTGCACCGCAAGAAGAATATGGACCAGCAAGCATTGTCATCGAGGGAACCGAGCTGAATGATGTCAAGCAATTCACCTATTTAGGGAGGATCATCTTGTCTGATGCCACCATGGACAAGGAAGTGGACAATAGGCTTTCAAAAGCAAACAGTACATTCGGCAGTCTCTACAAACAAGTGTGGAGCAACCACAGCCTCAGAGCACAGACCAAATTCAAAGCGTACAAAGCCGTAGCCTTCACCACCCTTCTGCATGGCGCCAAGTCATGGCTCCTATACTGCCGTCATGTACGCCTTCTAGAGCAGTTCCATCAGTGCTGCCTCTACAGCATCCTCAAGATCCACTGGTAGGACCATCACAAACATTGAAGTCCTGGAAACAGCCAACATCACCTGTATTGAGGCCATCCTCCTGCGAAGCCAACTACATTGGACGAGTCACGTTGCCCGGATGGATGAGTCGCCTGCCCAAGATCGTGTTATATGGAGAGTTGACCATGGGTAAAAGGAACAGGGGGGCCCATGCAAATGTTTCAAGGACTCCCTGAAGAATTCCCTCTCTGTGTCCAACATCGACCATCGCCAGTGGGAAGCACAGGCCATAGATGGTGATGCCTGGAGTTGCTATATTAGGAGTGCTACAGAAACCTTTGAGTCTGAGCGAAGAACCAGCATGAAAGAGAAAAGAAGGAAAAGGTTAGATCCAATTGCCCCCAGCAGCGACTACACCTTCACTTGTACCCGCTGTGGGGGAATCTGCCAGTCACGGATAGGCCTGACTAGCCACCAGAGAGTCTGCAACTGATGACTACAACTTTCCCAAAATCCTCATCCGCAAAGAAATCCCAAGAGAGAAAGAGAGTTAGCTAAAAGCTATAATGATGGATCTCCCAGTGCTTCCATCCTGAGGATAACCATATCCTGATCAGTTAACAATTTTAAATCTGAGATCAATAGATTTTTCCTAGCAAAGTGTGTTAAAGGATATGTAGAGCCTAGATGGGTGGATGGAGTTAGGATACAGATTAGTCATAATCTCACTGAATGGCGGAACAGATTTGAGGGGCTGAATGTCCTACTCCTGTTCCTATGTTCCAATGTAACATATCATGTGGATGAAATCATTTCACAAATAAATGACATGATTTTTTGTGATCATTCTTTTCTATTTAATGCAGTGCAATAATAGCATGATAGAGTTTGGATTAGAAAGCGTGCATGGCCAGTTTTGTATACCAGATCATTGGTTTTCCTCCTATAATGATTTATGACAGAAAAATATTGCTCTACAATGCATGATAATATATTTGAAATTAATTTTTTTCCTTGTTCTTCTTTGCTGGTGTATTATTTAGGACATGCTTCAATGATTTAAAGTCTGCATGTACAGACATGAGTTCAAAACTGAAAATTAGATGAAATTTGTTACCAAGAATTAATTTAAAGGGCATTTTTACTAATGGTCTATAAATTTTCTTTTGACCTGTTTAAAAACGATTAGACAATATGGAGTGGCAAAAATTCCACCAAATTTCCATTCAAAAGTCAAGGAAATGGTTGAGCCAAAAATCGGGACATGAAGAGGATTAAGGGTGGAGACAGTAAAGGTAAAATGCACTTAGTAAAGCTAGACAAAGAATTTATTGACAAACATAGAAACATAGAAAATAGGAGCAGGAGTAGGCCGTTCGGCCCTTCGAGCCTGCTCCTCCATTCATTATGATCATGGCTGATCATCCAACTCAGTAACCTGTTCCTGCTTTCTCCCCATACCCTTTGATCCCTTTAGACCCAAGAGCTATATCTAACTCCTTCTTGAAAGCATACAATGTTTTGGCCTCAACTGCTTTCTGTAGTAGTGAATTCCACAGGCTCACCACTCTCTGGGTGAAGAAATTTCTCCTCATCTCAGTCCTGAAAGGTTTAGCCTATATCCTTAGACTAGGACCCCTGATTCTGGACTCCCCCACCACCGGGAAATCCTTCCTACATCTACCCTGTCAAGTCCTGTTAGAATTTTATAGGTTTCTATGAGATCCCCCCCTCACTCTTCTGAACTCCAGCGAACATAATCCTAACCAATTCGATCTCTCCTCATGCGTCAGACCTGCCATCCCAGGAAATCAGTCTGGTAAACCTTCACTGCACTCCCTCTATAGCAAGAACATCCTTCCTCAGATAAGGAGACCAAAACTGCGCACAATATTCCAGGTGTGGCCTCACCAAGGCCCTGTATAATTGCAGCAAGACATCTCTGCTCCTGTACTCGAATCCTCTCGCTATAAAGGCCAACATACCATTTGCCTTTTTTACCGCCTGTTGCACCTGCATGCCTACCTTCAGCGACTGCTGTTTGAGAACACCCAGGTCTCGCTGCATATTCCCCTCTCTCAGTTTATAGCCGTTCAGATAATAATCTGCCTTCCTGTTTTTGCTACCAAAGTGGATAACCTCACATTTATCCACATTATACTGCCTCTGCCATGCATTAGCCCACTCACTCAACTTGTCCAAATCACCCTGAAGTCTCTCTGCATCCTCCTCACAACTCATCCTCCCACCCAGTTTTGTGTCATCTGCAAATTTGGAAATATTACATTTAGTACCCTCATCTAAATCATTAATATATATTGTGAATAACTGGGGTCCTAGCACCGATCCCTGCGGTACCCCACTAGTCACTGCCTGCCATTCAGAAAAAGACCCATTTATCCCTACTGTTTGTTTCCTGTCCGCCAACCAATTTTCTATCCATCGCAATACACTACCCCCAATCCCATGTGCTTTAATTTTACACGCTAATCTCATATGTGGGACTTTGTCGAAAGCCTTCTGAAAGTCCAAATAAACCACATCCACTGGTTCCCCCTCATCAACTCTACTAGTTACATCCTTAAAGAATTCTAGTAGATTTGACAAGCATGATTTCCCTTTCGTAAATCCATGTTGACTCTGCCCGATTCTACCACTGTTCTCCAAGTGCTCTGCTATAAAATCTTTGATAATGATCTCTAGAATTTTCCCCACTACCGACGTCAGGCTGACTGGTGTATAATTCCCTGCTTTCTCTCTACCTTCCTTTTTAAATAGTGGGGTTACATTAGCTACCCTCCAATCTGTAGAAACTGTTCCGGAGTCTAGAATATTGGAAGATGATTACCAATGCATCCACTATTTCTAGGGCCACTTCCTTAAGTACTCTGGGATGCAGACCATCAGGCCCTGGGGATTTATTGGCCTTCAATCCCATCAATTTCCCCAACACCATTTCTCTACTGATACTGATTTCCTTCAGTTCCTCTCTCTCACTAAGCCATGTGTTCCCCAACATTTCTGGTATGATATTTGTGTCCTCCTTTGTGAAGACAGAACCAAAGTATGCAATGAATTGGGCTGTTGCTGCTTTCCCCTGAAAGGCCATTCCCCCCAACATTATCCAAAGAAGTATATCTGTTTTGCAGGGGAATAACCACAGGAGATTCCTGAACTGCCTTCCTGGTCCTCTTGCTCTGCCTGGTGGTCACTCATTACCTTCCTGCCTGTGGAGTCTGAGCCTGCGGTGTGACCACCTCTCTATACGTGCTATCCACGATACTCTCCGCCTCGTGGATGCTCCACACTGTCCCCAGCTGCTGCTCCAGCTCCGAAACCCGGGCTTCCAGGAACTGCAGCTGGAGACACTTCCTGCACACATGCTGGTCCCGGGCACTGGAATTGTTCCCGACTTCCCACATAGAGCATGAGGAGCACACCACGGCGTTGAGCTCTCCTGCCATGACTTAAGCCTTTAAATTAACCTTTTGGAAGATCATAATGTCCAATAATATCAGTTACGAGGTGATTCACTTTGGAAGGAGTAACAGGAATGCAGAGTACTGGGCTAATGGGAAGATTCTTGGTAGTGTAGATGAGCAGAGAGATCTTGGTGTCCAGGTGCATAAATCCCTGAAGGTTGCTACCCAGGTTAATAGGGCTGTTAAGAAGGCATATGGTGTGTTAGCTTTTATTAGTAGGGGGATCGAGTTTCGGAGCCACGAGGTCATGCTGCAGCTGTACAAAACTCTGGTGAGACCGCACCTGGAGTATTGCGTGCAGTTCTGGTCACCGCATTATAGGAAGGATGTGGAAGCTATGGAAAGGGTGCAGAGGAGATTTACTAGGATGTTGCCTGGTATGGAGGGAAGGTCTTACGAGGAAAGGCTGAGGGACTTGAGGTTGTTTTCGTTGGAGAGAAGGAGGAGGAGAGGTGACTTAATAGCGACATATAAGATAATCAGAGGGTTAGATCGGGTGGATAGTGAGAGTCTGTTTCCTCGGATGGTGATGGCAAACACGAGGAGACATAGCTTTAAGTTGAGGGGTGATAGATATAGGACAGACGTCAGAGGTAGCTTCTTTACACAGAGAGTAGTAGGGGCATGGAACGCCCTGCCTGCAGCAGTAGTAGACTCGCCAACTTTAAGGGCATTTAAGTGGTGATTGGATAGACATATGGATGAAAATGGAATAGTGTAGATCAGATGGTTTCACAGGTCGGCGCAACATCGAGGGCCGAAGGGCCTGTACTGTGCTGTAATGTTCTAAATTCTAAAATACTTCTTCCCTGGTCCTTCTTACTACAGAGCTCCCTAAAAAAACAAGTAGAAAATGTTCCTATTTTTCTTTTAAATTCATTAAATTTCAGCAATATATTTACATATACCAAGTGCATTACAATCTAACAATTGACTAATGGCTATAGCGAGAGCCCTACCAAATGCATCACAGACTGTGAAATCTCAGGTCCTCTGTGAAATTGGCCATTTTGCAAACTTCACATGTTTTATTCATTGACACAAGGCTCACCTCGCTGATTGCTGGGCATGTTGCAAACTTTACGCATTTTAGTGATTGACACAAGGCTCAACTTGCTGATTGGTAGATGAGGAAGGGCTTCCCGTGCAGTTTTGAGAGAAGCAGTCTCAAGTATTAGCAGACAAGTGAGAATGCCAGAATGAGCAAATCAAAAATGGCCACAACCATTACTGCGGCACATCGAGTGAAAGAATTTGGATGCCAAATTCTGCATGTCAATGGTGGAATACTGTTTTGTACAAGCTGCAATGTTTCATTGGATCACACATGGCGGGAAATGGCTCAGTGCCACAGTCTGAAAGTCATTGCAGCTGAAAGAGAGCATCTGATGCTGGAAAACGAACATGCAAAAAAACAAGCAACAATTTAATCTATTTTTAAGAAATCAACAGAGAGGTCAGAAAATCATCTGTTGGTTACAATGAAACGTGTGGATGCTTTTGCAAGCGCCAACATACTTGATCATTGAAAGCTGTGGGTATTCATTCAACATAATGTGCTAAATGATGGTTGCTTGCTAAGTGCACATAAACTACAACAGGACAACCTACCAAAGGATTTTGCTGCACGTTGTGAGAAGATGAAGTCTCACATTAACGCATGGGAGTCTCAATGCTCACATTCAACCACTGACTTCAGTGAGTAAAGAATGTGACCTGCTTATAATCAGCTTTTTGCAGTATTTTTCAGTATACAAGAAATGCCATTTGAAACCAGAAACCTCTCTCTTTTTTGTTTTAAATAAATCATTTCATGGTTTTTTTTGTGATACCTTGAAATTTACGATTTAGATACGTGAAATCATGAAAATCATAATTCTTAAAATTCTTATAAGTGAAATTTGCTCGGGCCTTAACTATAACACAAATTCTATACTGCAACATGGAACTTCAAGTTTTCAGTGCCTGTCTCTCCATGTGGTGCAGAGCCTTCTGGAACCTGCACTGCTAATACATGCCTCAGTATTGTCTCATTTGTTTAAATTTTATTTATTTTTAGGTCCTTCTCCTCAATGCTGTGCTATTCCATACCTGGCACAGTCGCCAAACAATCAGTCTCAGGATCCACTAATGCTGCACCATAACCTGTCACCTGAAGGTGACTCCCAGCAAAGGCAGCTGAGACCGAGTTGAAAAACTTTCAAAAAGGAGCTGAATAAATATCTGATTGGGAATTCATTGAAGTTTATAGGACAAGTATGGTCTGACATCAAATATTCAATGGGACGCAGAAGGGCTGTCCTGTCAATGCTTGGGCAGCCAAAGGGGAAAGTTGCCTGTGGAATAAAGTAAGAATGAAGAGCAGAAGTATGAAGATGGATAGATTTTTGCAAACATTCTGCAGTTATGTTTGATTACCTTGGGAAGTATTTATATACAACCTTCCAAGAGATTAAATGGGTAAAGTGGAGCCCATATAAGGTAGATTGCTCAGAGTCTGCGGGAAAGAGGAGCCTGATAGGAAAAATGGCCTTATTCAATATGTGCTTTCTTTTGTTACATTGAATTGCATAGAATTTACAGCTCGGAAACAGGACATTTAGCCCAACTGGTCTGTGCCGGTGTTAAAGCTCCACACAAATATCCTCCCATCCTACTTCATCTCACCATATCAGCATATTCTTCTATTCTGTTAGGGCCAGATGAGGAGAGTTCCAACTCCGTGAGTGTTTTACCTTTTTCTTTTAATGTGATTGCAAAGGAACCAAACAGACAGGTTTTAGTTTAGTTTTAGTTTAGTTTAGAGATACAGCACTGAAACAGGCCCTTCGGCCCACCGAGTCTGTGCTGACCCATTTATACTAATCCTACACTAATTCCATATTCCTACCACATCCCCACCTGTCCCTATATTTCCCTACCACCTACCTATACTAGGGGCAATTGCTAATGGCTAATTTACCTATCAACCTGCAAGTCTTTGGCATGTGGGAGGAAACCAGAGCACCCGGAGGAAACCCACACAGACACAGGGAGAACTTGCAAACTCCACACAGGCAGTACCCAGAATTGAACCCGGGTCGCTGGAGCTGTGAGGCTGCGGTGCTAACCACTGCGCCACTGTGCCACCCCTGAGTTTAAACAAGAAAGAGGTATGTCTATCATACTTAACAATCTAACCCGATTTCAAAATACACTATACATTCACACGAGAATCACACAAACACAAATAGATTACAGAGGATGATTGGATTAAAATCCAGAATAAATGGCAGACTGGTACAAAAGGTGAAGTCACACAGGATCAGAGGTGAGCTGGCAAGATGGATACAGAAGTGGCTCTGTCATAGAAGACAGAGGGTAGCAGTGGAAGGGTGCTTTTCTGAATGGAGGGATGTGACTAGTGGTGTTCCGCAGGGATCAGTGCTGGGACCTTTGCTCTTTGTAGTATATATAAATGATTTGGAGGAAAATATAGCTGGTCTGATTAGTAAGTTTGCGGACGACACAAAGGTTGGTGGAGCTGCGGATAATGATGAGGATTGTCAGAGGATATAGCAGGATATAAATCGGTTGGAGACTTGGGCGGAGAAATGGCAGATGGAGTTTAATCCAGACAAATGTGAGGTAATGCATTTTGGAAGGTCTAATGCAGGTGGGAAGTATACAGTAAATGGCAGAACCCTTAGGAGTATTGACAGGCAGAGAGATCTGGGCGTACAGGTCCACAGGTCACTGAAAGTGGCAACGCAGGTGGATAAGGTAGTCAAGAAGGCATACGGCATGCTTGCCTTCATCGGTCGGGGCATAGAATATAAAAATTGGCAAGTCATGCTGCAGCTGTACAGAACTTTAGTTAGGCCACACTTAGAATATTGCGTGCAATTCTGGTCGCCACACTACCAGAAGGACGTGGAGGCTTTGGAGAGGGTACAGAAGAGGTTTACCAGGATGTTGCCTGGTCTGGAGGGCATTAGCTATGAGGAGAGGTTGGAAAAACTCTGATTGTTTTCACTGGAACGACGGAGGTGGAGGGGCGACATGATAGAGGTTTACAAAGTTATGAGCGGTATGGACAGAGTGGATAGTCAGAAGCTTTTTCCCAGGGTGGAAGAGTCAGTTACTAGGGGTTTAAGGTGAGAGGGGCAAAGTTTAGAGGGGATGTGCGAGGCAAGTTTTTTACACAGAGGGTAGTGAGTGCCTGGAACTTGCTGCCAGGGGAGGTGGTGGAAGCAGATATGATAGCGACGTTTAAGAGACATCTTGACAAATATATGAATAGGAAGGGAATAGAGGGATACGGGCCCCGGAAGTGCAGAAGGTTTTAGTTTAGGCAGGCATCAAGATCGGCGCAGGCTTGGAGGACCGAATGGCCCGTTCCTGTGCTGTACTGTTCTTTGTTCTTTGTTCTTAAATACAGTCTGTAAATCCAGTAGTCCTCGGCTGAAGCTGTAGTCTTGAAATCCTCGCTGGTCCAAGTGCACTGTGATTGGCTTGCTTTGCTCAGAGCTCCTGAAGGGAGAATTCGTGGTTGATTCCCTTCCCGATTGCTGGCTGTAGCGGTCTGTAGGCTTGGAGAGTCCCTCAGTCACAGATGGTTCTTTTCTTGATATTTTCTGGGGAGAGGGAGAGAGAGACAGGGGATCAGCCACCTTCTTTGCTGCTGTTCACTCAGTTACTGCAGTCTGCTGTTTTTGTTACAAAACTTCTCGTTTCTTTAGAGATGGAGTTTAATCCGGACAAATGTGAGGTAATGCATTTTGGAAGGTCTAATGCAGGTGGGAGGTATACAGTAAATGGCAGAACCCTTAGGAGTATTGACAGGCAGAGAGATCTGGGCGTACAGGTCCACAGGTCACTGAAAGTGGCAACGCAGGTGGATAAGGTAGTCAAGAAGGCATACGGCATGCTTGCCTTCATCGGTCGGGGCATAGAGTATAAAAATTGGCAAGTCATGTTGCAGCTGTACAGAACCTTAGTTAGGCCACACTTAGAATATTGCGTGCAATTCTGGTCGCCACACTACCAGAAGGACGTGGAGGCTTTGGAGAGGGTACAGAGGAGGTTTACCAGGATGTTGCCTGGTCTGGAGGGTATTAGCTATGAGGAGAGGTTGGGAAAACTCTGATTGTTTTCACTGGAACGACGGAGGTGGAGGGGCGACATGATAGAGGTTTACAAAGTTATGAGCGGCATGGACAGAGTGGATAGTCAGAAGCTTTTTCCCAGGGTGGAAGAGTCAGATACTGGGGGACATAGGTTTAAGGTGAGAGGGGCAAAGTTTAGAGGGGATGTGCGAGGCAAGTTTTTTACACAGAGTGTGGTGAGTGCCTGGAACTTGCTGCCAGGGGAGGTGGTGGAAGCAGATACGATAGCGACGTTTAAGAGACATCTTGACAAATACATGAATAGGAAGGGAATAGAGGGATATGGGCCCCGGACGTGCAGAAGGTGTTAGTTTAGGCAGGCAGCAAGATCGGCGCAGGCTTGGAGGGCCGAATGGCCTGTTCTGTGCTGTACTGTTCTTTGTTCTTTTATTAACAGGCAGTCACATGGTTCAATCAATCCCCTTTGTTAACAATGAGGTGCAAAGCCTAAAATCCAAAACTCTTCCAGGTTGGGGTTGTCAGTGTTTATCCCCCAGTGTCTCCACGCCTCAGGATGATTTTGAATGGCTCGCTAACAAGGGTTATATGGCTAATCTACTCAGTCAAAGCATTGTTCTGGCTGGGCTTCTTGTTAGACTTTTTGTCTCCAGTTCAATCTCCTGGTGTTTCAGCCATCTTGGCTGCTAGTTTTTTTAGCAGTTACTGTCGGGGGTTTGTTCCATTAAATGTAATGTAAGTTTCCAATTGATGAAATTAATATTTCCCATTTGACTTATAGGGTTTTCCTAACAATTCCTTTATCCCTCCTGTACATATCCAGTTTCCCCCTAAATGCATCTGTGCGATTTGCCACAACTAGTCCATGTGATAGCAAGTTCCACTCTCTGGGTAAAGAGATTTCTCTTGAATTCCTTATTGGATTTAGTAGTGACTATCTTAAATTTATGACTGTAAGTTTTAAACTCTTGCACAAGTGGAAGCATCTTCTCTACTTCTATCTTGAGGTTGAATCCATTTGGGTGGAAATTAGAAACTCTAAGAAGAAAAAGTCATTGATAGGCGTAGTCTATAGGCCACCAAATAATAACATCACATTGGGGCGGGCAATAAACAAAGAAATAACTAATGACTGTAAAAATGGTACGGCAATTATCATGGGGGATTTTAATCTACATGTAGATTGGTCGAACCAGCTCAGTCAGGGTAGCCTTGAGGAGGAATTCGTTGAGTGTATCCGTGATAGTTTTCTTGAACAGTATGTAATGGAACCGACGAGGGAGCAAGCTATCCTAGATCTAGTCCTGTGTAATGAGACAGGAATAATTAATTACCTCATGGTTAGGGATCCTCTTGGAAGGAGTGATCACAGTATGGTTGAATTTAGAATACAGATGGAGAGTGTGAAGATAAAATCCAATACCAGGGTCCTGTGCTTGAACAAGGGGGACTACAATAGAATGAGGGAGGACTTGGCTAAAGTGGATTGGAAACAAAGATTTTATGGTGGGACAGTTGACGAGCAGTGGAGGACTTTCAAAGCAATTTTTCAAAGTGCTCAGCAAAAGTATATTCCAGTGAAAAGGAAGGACTGGAAGAAAAGGGGTAATCTGCCATGGGTGCCTAAGGAAATAAGGGAGGCTATCAAATTGAAAAAGAAGGCATACAAAGTGGCCAAAAGCAGCATGAAACTAGAAGATTGGGAAAACTTTAAAGGTCAGCAGAAAGCTACAAAAAGAGCCATAAAGAAAAGTAAGATGGAACATGAGAAAAAGCTAGCACAGAATATAAAGACAGATAGCAAAAGTTTCTATAAATATATAAAACGAAAAAGAGTGGCTAAAGTAAACGTTCGTCCTTTAGAGGATGAGAAGGGGAATTTAGTTATGGGATATGATGAAATGGCCAAGGCATTGAACAGGTATTTTGTATCGGTCTTCTCAGTGGAGGACATTCATAACATGCCAGTAATTGACAAAGAGACGAACGTAGGTGAGGACCTGGGAACAATCATTATTACGGAAGAGGTAGTGTTGGGAAAGCTAATGGAGCTAAGGATTGATAAGTCTCCTGGCCCTGATGGAATGCATCCCAGGGTTCTAAAAGAGATGGCGGGAGAAATAGCAGGTGCACTGACGGTAATTTTCCAAAATTCGCTGGACTCTGGGGTAGTCCCAGCAGATTGGAAAACAGCAGATGTGACGCCACTGTTTAAAAAGGGAGGTAGACAAAAGATGGGGAATTATAGTTCGATTAGCTTCACCTCTGTAGTGGGGAAGATGCTTGAGTCTATCATCAAAGAAGAAATAGCAGGGCATCTCGATAGAAATTGTCCCGTTGGGCAGACGCAGCATGAGTTCATGAAGGGCAGGTCATGCTTGACAAATCTTTTGGAATTCTATGATGACATTACGAGCAAGGTGGACAATGGGGACCCAGTGGATGTAGTGTACCTAGATTTCCAAAAGGCCTTCGACAAGGTGCCGCACAAGAGGCTGCTGCATAAGATAAGGATGCATGGCGTCAGGGGTAAAGTATTAGCATGGATAGAGGATTGGTTGACGAACAGGAAGCAGAGAGTGGGGATAAATGAGTGCTATTCTGGTTGGCAATCAGTCACTAGTGGTGTGCCTCAGGGATCGGTGTTGGGACCGCAATTATTTACAATTTATATAGATGATTTGGAGTTGGGGACCACGTGTAGGGTGCCAAAGTTTGCAGATGACACTAAGATGAGTGGCAGAGCAAAGTGTGCAGATGACTGTGAAACTTTTCAGAGGAACATAGATACATTGAGTGAGTGGGCAAAGGTCTGGCAGATTGAATACAACTTTAAGGGCATTTAAGTGGACATTGGATAGACACATGGATGAAAATGGAATAGTGTAGGTCAGATGGTTTCACAGCTCGGTGCAACATCGAGGGCCGAAGGGCCTGTACTGCGCTGTAATATTCTAATTCTATTTCTAATTCTAATTAGTAAATGTGAAGTCATTCATTTCGGTAGGAGTAACAGTAAAAAGGATTATTACTTGAATGGTAAAAAGTTGCAGCATGCTGCTATGCAGAGGGGCCTAGGTGTCCTTGTGCATGAATCGCAGAAGGTTGGTCTGCAGGTACAGCAAGTAATTAGGAAGGCAAATGGAATTTTGTCCTTCATTGCTCAAGGGATTGAGTTTAAATGCAGAGAGGTTATGTTGCAGCTGTATAAGGTACTGGTGAGGCCGCACCTGGAGTACTGTGTGCAGTTTTGGTCTCCTCACTTGAGAAAGGATATACTGGCACTGGAGAGGGTGCAGAGGAGGTTCACTCGGTTGATTCCGGAGTTGAGGGGGTTGGCTTATAAGGAGAGACTGAGTAGATTGGGATTATATTCATTGGAGTTCAGAAGAATGAGGGGGGATCTTATAGAAACATATAAAATCATGAAGGGAATAGATAAGATACAAGTAGAGAGGATGTTTCCACTGGCAGGTGAAGCTAGGACAAGAGGGCATAGCCTCAAGATTAGAGTGAGCAGATTTAGGACTGAATTAAGAAGGAACTTCTTCACCCAGAGGGTTGTTAATCTATGGAATTCCTTGCCCAGTGAAGTAGTTGACGCTTCTTCAGTAAACGTCCTTAAAGCTAAGGTAGATATCTTTTTGAACAATAAAGGAATTAAGGGATACTGTGGGAGCGCGGGTAAGTGGATCTGAGTCCACGAAAAGATCAGCCATGATATTATTGAATGGCGGAGCAGGCTCGAGGAGCCGGACGGCCTACTCCTGCTTCTAGTTCTTATGATCTTATGATCTTCTCTCTTCTAATAATGTATCCACTGATTTCTTCTGCAGGATGTATTAAATCTCTTCTGAATGCTTCTCCCTAATATACTGACAGAGAATAGGAACATAGAAATGGGAGTCAGCCATTCAGCCCCTCGAGCCTGATCCACCATTCAATGAGATCATGGCTGACTTGTATCTTAACTCCTCCACCTGCCTTGGCTCCATTTCCCTTTATACTCTTGTCGAGCAAAAATCTATCAACTCCCCATATAAAGTTATTAATTGAGCTATCGCATTCACTGCTTTTTGTGGGAGACAGTTGCACACTTCGAATACCCTTTGTGTGATGAAGTGCTTCCTAACTTCTCTCCTGAAAGGCCTGCCACTGATTTTAAGGTTATGATCCCTTGTTTTAGACTCACCCACCTGTGGAAAAAAAATTCCCTCTCTCTGCCTTATTAATTTCTTACAAAATCTTAGAAACCTCAATCAAATTAAAGGCCTGCTCAGGTCAGAAAAAAGAACGCGACCCGAACCACAGTGGACCCGAGCCTGATCCGGCCCGAGTCCCTCCGATTTTGCCCCGAGCCCAACCCGAACCAAGCCCGACCCCGACTCAACTCAACCCAAGACCAACCCGGCCATCCCTTTACTTACCTTCCAACTCGGAACCTTCAGGAAGCTGCAGCGCATGCGTGATGATATCATAGTGACGTCACTCGCTCACAGCGCAGACTCAGTTTCTGCCCGGACTCCCAGCTCAGGGAAGTTTTTTAATTTCAATACTTACCAGCAGAGCACTTACCGTGTGTGTCCGGCCAGACCCGACCCAACCCGAGCTCTAAATCCGGACCCAGAAGAGGGGCCCAACATGACCCGAACCCGACACATGTCGTCGCGTCTTGTCAGGTTCGGGTCGGGTAGCAGCCCTTTAAATCAAATTACTCCTTCACCATATATATTACAGGGAACAGAAGTCTCGTTTATGTAATGTCTCCACAGAAGCTAACCCTTGGAGCCCTGGTAACATTCTGATGAATCTGTACTGCATTCCTTCCAAGACCAATATATCATTTCTAATTTGCAGTGCCCAGAATAGTACACAGTACTCCATGGCCAGAATTACGCCACCCCAACGAGCCGGATGGTGGCGGGGGCAGATTGCGTAAAATGGAGTGGGAGGCTCCGGGGGCCTTCCCCACCCGCTCCCGCGTAAATTAGGGTGGGGGGGGCCACCCGCCCTAGGCCAATCAAGGCTCTAAGTTGCCAATTAACAGTCACTTTTTAAAAATTCATTCACGGGATGTGGGCGTCGCTGGCCAGACCAGCATTTATTGCCCATTCCTAATTGCCCTTGAGATTGCCCTTGAGGTGGTGGTGAGCTGCCTTCTTGAACCGCTGCAGTCCACGTGGGGTAGGTACACCCACAGTGCTGTTAGGAAGGGAGTTCCAGGATTTTTACCCAGCGACAGTGAAGGAACGGCGATATAGTTCCAAGTCAGGGTGGTGTGTGACTTGAAGGGGAACTTGCAGGTGGTGGTGTTCCCACGTATTTGCTGCCCTTGTCCTTCTAGTTGGTAGAGGTCGCGGGTTTGGAAGGTGCTGTCGAAGGAGCCTTGGTGCATTGCTGCAGTGCATCTTGTAGATGGTACACACTGCTGCCACTGTGCGTCGGTGGTGGAGGGAGTGAATGCTTGTAGATGGGGTGCCAATCAAGCGGGCCGCTTTGTCCTGGATGGTGTCGAGCTTCTTAAGTGTTGTTGGAGCTGCACCCATCCAGGCAAGTGGAGAGTATTCCATCACACTCCTGACTTGTGCCTTGTAGATTGTGGACAGGCTTTGGGGAGTCAGGAGGTGAGTTACTCGCCTCAGGATTCCTAGCCTCTGACCTGCTCTTGCAGCCATGGTATTTATATGGCTACTCCAGTTCAGTTTTCGGTCAATGTTAGCCCCTAGGATGTTGATAGTGGGGGATTCAGCGATGGTAATGCCGTTGAATGTCAAGGGGAGATGGTTAGATTCTCTTTTGTTGGAGATGGTCATTGCCTGGCACTTGTGTGGCGCGAATGTTACTTGCCACTTATTAGCCCAAGCCTGGATATTGTCCAGGTCTTTCTGCATTTCTACACAGACTGCTTCAGTATCTGAGGATTTGCGAATGGTGCTGAACATTGTGCAATCATCAACGAACAACCCCACTTCTGACCTTATGATTGAAGGAAGGTCATTGATGAAGCAGCTGAAGATGGTTGGGCCTAGGACACTACCCTGAGGTACTCCTGCAGTGATGTCCTGGAGCTCAGATGATTGACCTCCAACAACCACAACCATCTTCCTTTGCGCTAGGTATGACTCCAGCCAGTGGAGGGTTTTCCCCCTGATTCCCATTGACCTCAGTTTTGCTAGGGCTCCTTGATGCCATACTCGGTCAAATGCTGCCTTGATGTCAAGGGCAGTCACTCTCACCTCACCTCCTGAGTTCAGCTCTTTTGTCCATGTTTGAACCAAGGCTGTAATGAGGTCAGGGGCTGAGTGGCCCTGGCAGAACCCAAACTGAGCATCACTGAGCAGGTTGTTGCTAAGCAAGTGCCGCTTGATGGCACTGTTGATGACACCTTCCATCACTTTACTGATGATTGAGAGTAGGCTAATGGGGCGGTAGTTGGCCGGTTTGGATTTGTCCTGCTTTTTGTGTACAGGACATACCTGGGCAATTTTCCACATTGCAGGGTAGATGCCAGTGTTGTAGCTGTACTGGAACAGCTTGGCTAGGGGCGCAGCAAGTTCTGGAGCACAGGTCTTCAGTACTATTGCCGGAAAAGGGCCTTCTCCTGCCTCCACGCAGATTTTACGTGTGGCAAGCGGGAGTCCTGGAGCCGGGAAAAGCCGCCAGGTAAAAGCTGCCGACTTCTCCGCACCCTGGGGGTGCTCATCATCTGCAGTCGGCTGAGCTGCAGTCCCAGCAGTGGCCACCGCTCCCGGTGGCGCTGCTGGGACTAAGAGCTGGAGGCCCGACTTCCTCCCTCAAGTGGGTGGAAGTCCTGCGCTGGAACAATTAAAGCCTGGGGACCTGTAAAATGCAGGACGGATCCCCAGGCGAGGCGGAAGCGGGGTCGCCACTGACCTTTATGTCGGTGGCCAGCTCCTATCCGCCCAACGTAAAATCCAGCCCCATATGTGGTCCAACCAGATCTTTGCAATAGCTATAGCAAAACATCCTACACTTTATAGTCTCATTATTAAGGCTAACATTCCATTAGCCTTTGGTTAGAAATTCACTGTGGGGCAATTTTGACTTTATATAACAGTGTAAAACCGACAATTTATTTGGGAAGATGTAAAATGGGCTGTTAGCTTCTTATCACCTGTATTGCACAATCACATGAAGTGAAAATTAGCCCCCACTCTGTGAGAAATCGGAGTGCAAGTCCACATAATTTCTTCTCGTCAGAACTCTGATGAAAGGTCATCAACCTGAAATATTAACTCTGTTTCTCTGTCCACAGACACTGCCTGACACGCTGAGCATTTACAACATTTTCTGTTTTTAATTTCAGATTTCCAGTATTTGCAGTGCTTTGGTTTTGTTTCCACATAATTACTAATGCCTCATACTCGAATCAGTTCTCTGGGACCATTACAAGTTTAGGGCCTTGCCTCAGGTACAACAGTGCTAGTCACTCATGTAAACTGTGTGAACATCTTACAGTTACATATACTTTGAAACATCCGGTAGTTGTGAAAGGCACTACATAAATGCAAATCTTTCTTCTTTTTCTTTTTGATTATGGGTATGCCGATTCTGCCAAAAAGCTGACTATATAATTGCATAATCCAGGAATGTAACAGTAGTACCCCTTGTGCTCTGAATTGAATATTCATGTCTTTTGCACACAAACTTCTTTAATCTCTTCGAGGGTTGATTGAAAAAAAAACACTTTGTAAGGTAAGTCTAGTTTTAAACCTTTAAGCTGCTTTATTTTGCTGCCCATGAAGATGAAGAACGCAATCATGATCGGATTCAAACAGGACAACTTACCTTTGTGTAATAATACAGACTTTATATAATAGTGTAAAGCCGACAATTTATTTGGGAAGCTGTAAAATGGGCTGTTAGCTTCTTATCACCTGTATTGCACAATCACATGAAGTGAAAACTGATGAACAGATGATGCTTTCCCTATTCAGTGGGTTATCTTACTTGACGTGAACAAAGTGGGACAGAAATCTGTTTGCATCATGTCAATGTTAATTTTTAAACTTGTGTGGACACATTTTTGTCTTAAAAACCCAAGGTTAAATTTTTTATGGTTCTCCCGATTTCCCATCATAGCTTCAGCAGAAAATATGTGGAAACTTCAGTGGGATGATGTAAATGGCCATTTACGTTTCTCAGAGGTTTCTGCTAAAGATCTTCTGCTGAAGTTACAGTGGATGACTACATATTACATAGAATTTACAGTACAGAAAGTCCATTCAGCCCAATTGGTCTATGCTAGTGTTTATTCATCACACGAGCCTCCCCTTAAACACATCTATACTCAATTGGGAGAATTAGTGTGGAAATTCCAGGTGTCAACTTTTAAAAGTAACTCCTTTCCACCTCCTCCCCCACAACCTCCCCACCACATCTCCCAAGTCATTTCTGTGGAAAAATGGTCACAAGAAATTCCAAAATATGACAGTCAACTATTCCAGTGCATACCCATATATAGATCAACCGGGCATAATTTCAATTCTCATTGTTGTGACGGTCTGCTGCGGTCATGTGTCCAACACTATCTTAACTTGCATTAACCATGTCCATTTTCCTGTCATCAAATTTATATTGACCGTGTTGTCCTTGCCTTTCTCAAATCCAGTATCAGATGGTAATCAAGCACATTGTTTTCAACATTTTCTTATTACTTTATCTAACACTATGGCGATTCATCCATTACAAGAACAAGTCAAGGTTATCAGTGGACAGGAGAGCAACTATTTAGATTGCATGACAGAATTTGGATTTTAGAAACACTCTTCATATACCTGCAGCAATTCACTCATACATATTATCCATTTTCATTTTATTCACTTTGGTCAACGTGGGATATAATTTCTTAAGTTTTAGTAAGAAGTGGTACTTACTATCAGTAATATTGCTCAGTTCCTTGGAACTATAGCCAGGACTCAGGAAAGAGGAAAGGGGAGGGTAGATGATTAATAATACTATTGATCTAATGCTTAAAAAAATTCCCTCTTATTATATTTTTGTTACCATTACAAAGAGAGGCCAGTTAGAGTCATAGAATTACATTGGAATTACAACACAGAAATAGGCCAGTCCGTGTTGCTGTTTATTTTCCACACAAGCAGTATTCCTAAAAAAAAGAAAGACTTGCATTTATATGGTTTCTTTCACAACCACAGGACATCCCAAAGTGCTTTACAGCCAATGAAGTGCCCTACAACCTTCAATGACTTGTGCACATACACTCTCAGGTCCCTCTGCTCCTGTATCCCCTTTAGAACTGCACCCTTTAGTTTATATTGCCTCCCCTTGTTCTTCCTATCAAGATGAATCACTTCACACTTTTCTGCAATAAATCTCATCTGTCACATGTCCACCCATTCCGCCAACCTGTCTATGTCCTCTTAAAGTTTATCACTATCCTCCTTACTGTTCACAATACTTCCAAGTTTTGGGTCATCCACAAATTTTGAAGTTGTTTCCTGTACTCCCAAGTCTAGGTCATTAATATATATCAAGAAAAGCAGGGATCCTTGCACCAACCGCTGAGGAACCCCACTATACACCTTCCTCCAGCCCTAAAAACAAACTTTCACAACTAGTCTCTGTTTCCTGCCACTCAGCCAATTTCATTTCCTGTCTGATGAATGGCTTCTGTCCATGCTGCTACTGTCCCTTTTATTCCATGGGCTCTAACTTTGCTGACAAGCCTGCTATGTGGCACTTTATCAAATACCTTTTGGAAGTCCATGTACACCACATCAACTGCATTACCCTCATCAACCCTCTCTGTTATCTCATCAATGAACTCAAGCAAATTAGTTAGACATGATTTGCCCTTAACAGATCAGTGCTGACCTTCCTTAATTAATCCACATGTGCCTGTTTTGTCAATCATTTTCTTTGGGAGGGAAACTTTTCCCTCCTTCCTTCATTCATTCATTCGTTCAGTTCACTGCATACTGTTTCTACACTTTTAGTCCCTGTGTCAGCAATCACTGATCACCACTTTCATTGTTTTATTGGGCCGACTGATTTTTTTTAAAGAACCTGAATGTTGTTTCAGAATTTACCTTAGCCAGAAAAAAATACTCAACACAAGGACGAAGCCAAACAAATGCCCATCTATCTGTCAATCAGTTTTAGTTCATATTTCCCAAAGTCCAGCTCCTGTTATGTACATGCACATATTGTTATGGGTGCTTCCATTTTTTTTTGTTAACTGCTGAAGATTTGTCTTTTAAAATTGGAAAGGAATCCATTAATTTTTTTTTATAAGGGTCACTGAGAGGTCTGGATTGTAAACAGTTACTGAAATAATTACCCAGCAGGGGTTGTTTTTGACTTGGGGAAAGATGCTTACAAAGAAGTGACAGGTAAAGATTTATAGGGGTCAGAAGGCTTGACTCTTGTGACATTGCTTTTGGTTTCGCTTTAGACAGTGAGTTGGGATATGGACAATGGTTTGAAAAGTTGGAGAAAACTTGCCAAGAGAGCAACACCCAACTCAGTCTATTCCAGTCTTTGAAAAAGCCTGCCAGTTTTTTCTCTTGAGAAGCTGAGAAGCAAGTGTAAGAAACTGCCTGAAACCCCTATTACTGCATTTTCCCTGGAAAGCCTGCGCAAACTGATCTTCAACATCACCTGACAGCTGTCTACAAGTATTTGGGATGCCAAACCAAAAAAGGACTTTTGACATCTTTTCATATCTTCTCCTTTTTCTTCAAGAATTAGCAAGTATTTTGGCCAACTTTTTTTTTGTTTTTTTGTACTAGAGTTCTAAAGAGTAAATCTCTATTTTCTCAGTTCACCAGTGTGTGCGTGAGGGGCTACGGTAAAAAGGGAACTCTTAAATTTCTATCTGTGTGTTTATGCTTTGTTTCATTACTGATTAAGACTTGTTTTATAATAAACTGATAATTTTGTTTTTTAATAAAAGAAACCTGGTTGGTGTGTTTTATTCTAGGATAATAATAATCTATGATTGACCGGATCGGTAAATGGGAAAAAAATTAAATATATGTTGCATCCTGTGGAGAAGGGGAACTAGAATAGTGCACTCCTCCCACCTTGGTTGTACCTATATATATATTTAAACCAATCGCTAGTTCTTTTCCCAGGTTAAATAATCTACCTTTTCATTTTCTTTCTCTCCTTGGGTTTTCGCTTTCACTGCTGCCTGAGTAATTAACACGAGCAGTTTTTACTGAGTTTGCATTTGCATTGAAGCATGTCCATAAAACATGGTCAGCTACATTTAAAATATGTATCGGGGATAAAGACATGGTGTAACTATTGGTGAAAACAATTCCAGATTTGTTATAGGAGCTCTTGGTTTAATGGAAAATGCTTTGAATTAGTTCGCTTTCATAGACAGCTTTGTGTGTGTGTGTGTATTTTAGACATATTTTTGCTTGATTTTAGTTGTAAAAAAATCAAAGCTGATGTGTTGTGACAGTCTAATCAAAGTACTGCTTGGCAATACATCCTGTTATATGGGATGCCCACATTGCAATGTGTGTTGTGTAATACATGTAGATATATCGTGAATATACAGGCTTTCATTGATAAATTGCTGAGTAAATGCACGAACCCAATGTGACACCAGAACAGGAGTGTCCCAGTTAGATCCCTAGGCGCTGCTCAGTAAGTCCCCTGAGTCGAATGGCAATAAATATGCCTCCAATATCTTTTGGAAGGGTAAAATAAAGTCTGCTGAGATTTCCACTCCTCATTGCCATCCAGTGGAATGGCAATGCTGCAAAGTACATGTGTGCGAAGATCACACGAAGCAGGATCATGTTGGCTATGGTGCAATGGAATACAGCATTGCTTCTTCCGCAGCACTGGAAGTACTGGTCCCTTTTAGTTCAACCTACTTATGCCAAGCTCGATTTTCAGCAATGACATCAATGAAAACAAAGTACCGAGCCAGGATGAACATTGACCATAACCTCGCATGTGCTTGTCTAAGATACAGCCATGCTTTGACAGAATTGTTGCTCAGCACCAGCAACATGTATTAACTTAAGTAAGTAAAACAATAATAATAAATATATATGTTTAATTGTGTAACTAATTTTATACAGTAAGAATACTTGTGTTATGGGGGTCTGTGGAATATTTATAACACAGGAGGGGGTGTCTGAAGCAAAATGGTAGAGAGACCTTAGTGAATCATTTTTGGTAATTTTTGGAATCATTTCCGTGTGATTGGTAAAAACCTTTCGTTCCTTTTTCATTTATCTAAGTTAAGACTAAGTTAAGCTTAAGATTAAAAATGGCAGGAGATCTCAGACCCGTGTTATGCTCCTCTTGCTCAATGTGGGAGCTCAGGGACACGGCTGATGTCCCTGACTCCTTCACGTGCTGGAAGTGTGTCCAGCTGCAGCTCTTGTTAGACCGCATGACGGCTCTGGAGCTGCGGATGGACTCACTTTGGAGCATCCGCGATGCTGAGGAGGTCGTGGATAGCACGTTTAGTGAATTGGTCACACCGCAGATTAGGATTGCTGAGGGAGAAAGGAAATGGGTGACCAAAAGGCAGAGAAAGAGCAGGAAGGCAGCACAGGTGTCCCCTGCGGTCATCTCCCTCCAAAACAGGTATACCGTTTTGGATACTGTTGGGGGAGATGGCTCACCAGGGGAAGGCAGCAGTAGCCAGGTTCATGGCACCGTGGCTGGCTCTGCTGTTCAGAAGGGCAGGAAAAAGAGTGGAAGGGCTATAGTAATAGGGGATTCGATTGTAAGGGGAATAGATAGGCGGTTCTGTGGTCGAAAACGAGGCTCCCGAATGGTATGTTGCCTCCCAGGTGCACGGGTCAGGGATGTCTCAGATCGGCTGCAGAACATTCTGAAGGGGGAGGGTGAACAGCCAGTTGTCGTTGTGCACATAGGCACCAATGATATAGGTAAAAAACGGGATGAGGTCCTACAAGCAGAGTTTAGGGAGTTAGGAGCCAAGTTAAAAAGTAGGACCTCAGAGGTAGTAATCTCAGGATTGCTACCAGTGCCACATGCTAGTCAGAGTAGAAATGAAAAAATAGTCAGGATGAATGCATGGCTTGAGAGATGGTGCAGGAGGGAGGGGTTCAGATTTTTGGGACATTGGGACCAGTTCTGGGGGAGGTGGGACTATTACAAATTGGACGGTCTACACCTGGGCCGGACTGGAACCAATGTCCTTGGGGGTGCTTTTGCTAACGCTGTTGGGGAGGGTTTAAACTAATGTGGCAGGGGGATGGGAACCAAATGAGGAGGACAGTGGACAGTAAGGAGGTAGTAACTAAAGCCTGTGAGGAACTAGATAATGAAGTCAGCGTGACTAAGGGGAAGAGTAGGCAGGGAGCAGATGATGAACGCAAAGGGACTGGTGGTCTGAGGTGCATTTGTTTTAATGCAAGAAGTGTAGTAGGTAAGGCAGATGAACTTAGGGCTTGGATTAGTACCTGGGAGTATGATGTTATTGCTATTACTGAGACTTGGTTGAAGGAAGGGCATGATTGGCAACTAAATATCCCAGGATACCGATGCTTCAGGCGAGATGGAGAGGGAGGTAAAAGGGGTGGAGGAGTTGCCTTACTGGTCAAAGAGGAAATCACAGCTGTGCTGAAGGAGGGCACTATGGAGGACTCGAGCAGTGAGGCAATATGGGCAGAACTCAGAAATAGGAAGGGTGCGGTAACAATGTTGGGGCTGTACTACAGGCCTCCCAACAGCGAGCGTGAGATAGAGGTACAAATATGTGAACAGATTATGGAAAGATGTAGGAGCAACAGGGTGGTGGTGATAGGAGATTTTAATTTTCCCAACATTGACTGGGATTCGCTTAGTGTTAGAGGTCTAGATGGAGCAGAATTTGTAAGGAGCATCCAGGAGGGTTTTCTAGAGCAGTATGTAAATAGTCCAACTCGGGAAGGGGCCATACTGAACCTGGTGTTGGCGAATGAGCCCGGCCAGGTGGTTGAAGTTTCAGTAGGGGACTACGTTGGGAATAGTGATCACAATTCCGTAAGTTTTAGAATACTCATGGACAAAGACGAGAGTGGTCCTAAAGGAAGAGTGCTAAATTGGGGGAAGGCCAACTATACCAAAATTCGGCAGGAGCTAGGGAATGTAGATTGGGAGCAGCTGTTTGAAGATAAATCCACATTTGATATGTGGGAGGCTTTTAAAGAGAGGTTGATTAGCGTGCAGGAGAGACATGTTCCTGTAAAAATGAGGGATAGAAATGGCAAGATTAGGGAACCATGGATGACAGGTGAAATTGTGAAACTAGCTAAGAGGAAAAAGGAAGCATACATAAGGTCTAGGCAGCTGAAGAAAGACAAAGCTTTGGAAGAATATCGGGAATGTAGGACCAATCTGAAACGAGGAATTAAGAGGGCTAAAAGGGGTCATGAAATATCTTTAGCAAACAGGGTTAAGGAAAATCCCAAAGCCTTTTATTCATATATAAGGAGCAAGAGGGTAACTAGAGAAAGGATTGGCCCACTCAAGGACAAAGGAGGAAAATTATGCGTGGAGTCAGAGAAAATGGGTGAGATTCTAAACGAGTACTTTGCATCGGTATTCACCGAGGAGAGGGACATGACGGATGTTGAGGTTAGGGACAGATGTTTGATTACTCTAGGTCAATTCGGCATAAGGAGGGAGGAAGTGTTGGGTATTCTAAAAGGCATTAAGGTGGACAAGTCCCCAGGTCCGGATGGGATCTATCCCAGGTTACTGAGGGAAGCGAGAGAGGAAATAGCTGGGGCCTTAACAGATATCTTTGCAGCATCCTTAAACACGGGTGAGGTCCCGGAGGACTAGAGAATTGCTAATGTTGTCCCCTTGTTTAAGAAGGGTAGCAGGGATAATCCAGGTAATTATAGACCGGTGAGCCTGACGTCAGTGGTAGGGAAGCTGCTGGAGAAGATACTGAGGGATAGGATCTATTCCCATTTGGAAGAAAATGGGCTTATCAGTGATAGGCAACATGGTTTTGTGCAGGGAAGGTCATGTCTTACCAACTTAATAGAATTCTTTGAGGAAGTGACAAAGTTGATTGATGAGGGAAGAGCTGTAGATGTCATATACATGGATTCAGTAAGGCGTTTGATAAGGTTCCCCATGGTAGGCTGATGGAGAAAGTGAAGTCGCATGGGGTCCAGGGTGTACTAGCTAGATGGATAAAGAACTGGCTGGGCAACAGGAGACAGAGAGTAGCAGTGGAAGGGAGTTTCTCAAAATGGAGACGTGTGACCAGTGGTGTTCCACAGGGATCCGTGCTGGGACCACTGTTGTTTGTGATATACATAAATGATTTGGAGGAAAGTATAGGTGGTCTGATTAGCAAGTTTGCAGATGACACTAAGATTGGTGGAGTAGCAGATAGTGAAGGGGACTGTCAGAGAATACAGCAGAATATAGATAGATTGGAGAGTTGGGCAGAGAAATGGCAGATGGAGTTCAATCAGGACAAATGCGAGGTGATGCATTTTGGAAGATCCAATTCAAGAGTGAACTATACAGTAAATGGAAAAGTCCTGGGGAAAATTGATGTACAGAGAGATTTGGGTGTTCAGGTCCATTGTTCCCTGAAGGTGGCAACGCAGGTCAATAGAGTGGTCAAGAAGGCATACGGCATGCTTTCCTTCATCAGACGGGGTATTGAGTACAAGAGTTGGCAGGTCATGTTACAGTTGTATAAGACTTTGGTTCGGCCACATTTGGAATACTGCGTGCAGTTCTGGTCGCCACATTACCAAAAGGATGTAGATGCTTTGGAGAGGGTGCAGAGGAGGTTCACCAGGATGTTGCCTGGTATGGAGGGCGCTAGCTATGAAGAGAGGTTGAGTAGATTAGGATTATTTTCATTAGAAAGACGGAGGTTGAGGGGGGACCTGATTGAGGTGTACAAAATCATGAGAGGTATGGACAGGGTGGATAGCAAGAAGCTTTTTCCCAGAGTGGGGGATTCAATTACTAGGGGTCACGAGTTCAAAGTGAGAGGGGAAAAGTTTAGGGGTGATATGCGTGGAAAGTTCTTTACGCAGAGGGTGGTGGGTGCCTGGAACGCGTTGCCAGCGGAGGTGGTAGACGCGGGCACGATAGTGTCTTTTAAGATGTATCTAGACAGATACATGAATGGGCAGGAAGGAAAGAGATACAGACCCTTAGAAAATAGGCGACAGGTTTAGACAGAGGATTTGGATCGGCGCAGGATTGGAGGGCCGAAGGGCCTGTTCCTGTGCTGTAATTTTCTTTTTTTCCTTGTTCTTTGGTACAGCTTCCTTTAAATGTATCCATCCTGGTACACAGACGCTCCCTGGTGAACACATCCTGATACACAGACTCTCCCTGGTGAACACATCCTGGTACACAGACTCTCCCTGGCGAACATATCCTGGTGCACATACTCTCCCTGGTGAACATATCCTGGTACACAGACTCTCCCTGGTGAACACATCCTGGTACACAGACTCTCCCTGGTGAATCCATCCAGGTACACAGATTCTCCCTGGTGAATCAATCCTGATACACAGACTCTCCCTGGTGAATCCATCCTGATACACAGACTCTCCATGGTGTATCCATCCTGGTACACAGACTCTCCCTGGTGAATCCATCCTGGTACACAGACTCTCCCTGGCGAATACATCCTGGTACACAGACTCTGCTTGGTGGATCCATCCTGGTACACAGACTCTCCATGGTGAATCCATCCTGGGACACAGACTCTCCCTGGTGGATCCATCCTGGGACACAGACTCTCCATGGTGAATCCATCCTGGCACACAGACTCTCCCTGCTGGATCTATCCTAGGATAGAGACTCGCCCTGGTGTTTCTATCCCAGTAAACTCCCCCTGTTGAAACCATCCCAGTACAATCTTTCCCGTCAATTTTATTCCACTGCAGAGATTTCTCTGGTGTATCCATCCCAGAATAGAGGCTCTCCCTTTTGAATTTCTTGAGGATTTAAAGACCTGAATTAGCTTGAAGGGCCAGGTATTGCCCAGGAGCCTTGTCAGCAGCAGCAATAGTGCAATTGGATAGGATGACAGCTGATACAGCTGATGAGGCAAAAGAAAGCAGGCCAAAGATTACAGAAATCAGGGGTATGTTTGCAGTGCTGGAGGAAACTATAGAGATAAGGAGGGCAAGACTATAGAAGGATTTAAACAGGAATTGAGAATTTTAAACTCGAGTTGCTGGGGGATCGGAGGCCAATGCAAGTCATTGAGGACACGAGTGCTCAAGTGGGTGCAGCACCAATACAATAATACAACATAACAACAGTATTATTTTCTTGTTCCTTTTTGCTGACCTTTATAGACATTGGTAGCGTTGATTTGTGACATGCTTTTTTGGGCCACTTGTCATTAGCAAATCAGTTCAAGAACCAACCATGGAAATCCATTCATTGTCCCCTTCTTTAAATTGGAAAAAAAGGGAATGTTCAGAACCCGACATGTATGACTTGAGTATGAAAGACAATATGAATGAAAACCATTATATAAAAGGTAATCGCAAAATTCAACACCTTTTAGTGAATGACTAGTAATCAAAGTCATCTACTCGGATCAGGGCATTGCTTTCAACAGCTTTCATTTTATCTTGATTTACTCTGCTGGTTGTTTTATCACTATCTAACTCTACGTGATATAAAATTATTTATGTATATTATTTATTATTAATTTGTGTTAGCACATTGTAGGTAAGAGTGTGTCATTTAAACTAAAATAGGCAACTGAAAACATGTCCTGATTCAAATACAATATTATTACTAAATATTCAAATGAGCATGTTCTATATGTTAAAAAACATTTTGTCATATATATAATTTTGACCGGTATCCTGTTTTGTTTGTGTACTAAGTGAATAATCGACCTCATGAATGGATTGTGTTAAAATGGAATCCCCCAATTGCTATACAAGTCAACCCTTGCAGTTTCTGCTACGTCCTGGAACAAATCTGACTATAATGGCAAGTGGCATTTCCTTTCATCCCCAATTAGAAGGAGGGTGAAATTTTTCATCAAAAATATTCTGAGTACTGTGCAACAAAACTTTACCCGCTTCTTTAAATGAAAACATTTGAAAAATCAAATGACTATCATGGTTTTGCAATAAAATACTTAGCAAAATATAACCTTTATTGCTTTCATTTGTTACTTGCATAAGAAAACAATTCACACAGCTTAGTCTCTCCTGTAACCTGGCTATACATCCTTTAGCCAAGCAAGACTTTCATTTACCATGCCTGCTCACTTGTGGGGACATAAACTGACTTATGATCATTCTCTCATGTGCAAAGTAAAATTTATGTGCATTATCTAGTGCACAACTTGCACTGCAACAGCACAATCATTAGGAGAGTGAGAAAAAAAATACTTCACTGCTGGAAATCTGAAATAAATAGGGATAAAACACAGGAAGCCAACCAGCAACTGAAACAGAATAAGTTGATGACCCTCTGATCAGGTTCAGAAAACAATTTTTAACTTAAAAATTGTCACAGCTATAGAGAGATTTGGAGGACTCTTGAAAGTTGGCGGATAGAGACTAGATGAGGGGAAAGAGAATGGGGTCAAAGTAAGACATGAGCTTGGAAAGAGCAACAACCTGAAACAATGGTGCAGAATTTACATGGGGGTTGGGGGAGAGTGGGGGTGGGGAGCTTGTCTCTTTCTCCTGCTAAAAGTTCGACAGAAAAGCTGGAGAAGTGGTGTAAAACTGTCAGTCAATATGGATAGGGTGGTAGAAATTGTCATGCATTGCATGAAGACAATAGATGGCCTTTTTCTTCTCGAGGGTAGCATTGACACTACAGGGACACAGGAAAGTACAGAACAGGAAAAGACTCAAGAGTTTATCCAGCCAATCCCAAAAAACTTTCAATTTTGCTGACTAGAAGCCAAAAGCAGAATAAAGAGCTAACTGCACATTGGCATTCTGATCTCACATCAGTAATGATGTATAGAGGCTGCAATATAAGGGCAGCCAACGTCACAACGGATAGGTTTGTTACTTAAAAAAAAACATTTGAGATCCACTTTATAATTTAATGGTTATTAAAAATGTTACTTCCAGATCCAGGTTGGTGAGCAACATGTGCAGGGCTTTTTTACTTACATAACTTCTGGCACTGCTATGAAAATACAACATGTAGTGTTATCTCATAGTCCAGTATAAAGGTAGCATATAGTCCTAGTGAAGCTATAATAATAATTGAAATAGATCACTGATATAAAATAAAAACCGGTTTTCTACGCTCCTTATATCCCAATAATTCATTTGCAATTCACTTTGATTTAGGAGATTAGAACATACTGGGTGGTGGGTTTCTCCAAAGTGTAAAAGAAATTTTATTTCCCTATTTGATACAATTTCGATTTAGCAACCCAGATGACAATTGACAAGACTCATTTATGATCATAAGTATAAGATAGTCACTAATAAATCCAATAGGGAATTAAGGAGAAATGTCTTTTTCCAAAGAGTGGTAAGAACTTGGAACTTGCTACCAGAAGTAGTAGTTGAGGCGAACAGGAAAGAGACATGTAAGGGGAATCTTGATAAGCACATGAGAGAAAAAGGAATAGAAGGATATGCTGATAGGGTTAGATAAAGAGGGGTAGGAGGAGGCTGCTGCAGCAATAATGTTAGTATAGACTAGTTGGGTGAATGGCCTGTTTCTGTGCTCTAAATGCTATGTAATTGGCAAAGGCACTCCATTGGCAGCTAGTTGGGGTGTTCTGTGTCCACAGGCTGATTTTAGTTAGCTCTCACGTTTTTTGGTCTGTTTCTCTTTTAAATATTTGCTGGCACGATGGCTAAAAGCCTGCCAGCTATAGCTATCTATGCTATAGCATGAAGCCGCAGACAGCAGAAGGGCCCAGTCATAGTGTTATACAGCACAGAAACAGGCCCTTCGGCCCACCGTGTCCTCACCAGCCATCAAGGCTATCTATTCTAATCCCATTTTCCAGCACTTGGCCTGTAGCCTTGTATGCTATGGTGTTTCAAGTGATCATCTAAATACTTCTTAAATGTTCTGAGGGTTCCTGCCTCTACCACCCCTTCAGGCAGTATGTTCCAGATTCCAACTACCCGCTGGGTGAAAAAATCTTTCCTTAAATCCCCTCTAAACCTCCTGCCCCTTACCTTAAATCTAATCCCCCGGGTTATTGACACTTTCGTTAAAGAAAAAGTTTTTTCCTATCTATCCTATCTATGCCCCTCATAATTTTGTAGACCACAATCAGATCCCCCTCAGCCTTCTCTGCTCTAAGGAAAACAACCCCAGACTATCCAGTCTCTTTTCATAGCTGAAATGCTCCAACCCAGGCAACATCCTGGTGAATCTCCTCTTCACCCTCTCCAGTGCAATCACATCCTTCATATAATGTGGTGACCAGGACTGTACACAGTACTCCAGCTGTGGCCTAACTAGTGTTTTATACAGCTCCAACATAACCTCCCTGCTCTTATATTCTATGCCTCGGCTAATAAAGGCAAGCATCCCATATGCCTTTCTAACCACCTTATCTGCCTGTGTTGCTGCCTTCATGGATCTATGGACAAGTACACCAAGGTCCCTCTGACCCTCTGTACATCCTAGGGTCCTACCATTCATGATATATTCCCTTGCCTTGTTAGTCCTCCCAAAATGCATCACCTCACACTTCTCAGGATTAAATTCCATTTGCCACTGCTCCACTCATCTTACCAGCCCATCTATATCATCCTGTAATCTAAGGCTTTCCTCCTCACTATTTACGACACCACTAATTTTCGAGTCATCTGTGAACTGATTGATCATACCTCCTATATTCATGTCTAAATCATTAATGTACACTACAAACAGCAAGGGTCCCAGCACCAATCCCTGCAGTACACCACTGGTCACAGGCTTTCAATCGCTAAAACAACCCTCGACCATCACCCTCTGCCTCCTGCCACTAAGCCAATTTTGGATCCAATTTGCCAAATTGCCCTGGATCCCAAGGGCTCTTACCTTCTTAACCAATCTCCCATGCGGGACCTTATCAAAAGCCTGACTGAAGTCCATGTAGACTACATCAACTGCTTTACCCTCATCTACACATCTAGTCACCTCCTCAAAAAATTCAATCAAGTTTGTTAGACACTATCTCCCCCATGTTGACTATCCCTGATTAATCCCTGCCTCTCCAGGGATTAGTTCCAGAATAGGTTTAATAGCTTTCAACATTAGATTTGAATCATAGTCCTCTACCACTTTACCATCATAAAAATCTGTAGATCAAAGGAGAAGGAGAAGGAGAAAGAAAGTTCTCATAATCACAAGCCCCCTCCCTGATCTCTACACCTACATCGTCCTTCTCCATAGTGAACACAGATGAAAAGTAATCAGTTAAAACCTCACCTACATCCTCCGGCTCCAAACACAGATTACCACTTTGGTCCTTAATTGGTCCTACTCTTTCCCTGCTTATCTTCTTGCCCTTAATATACTTATAACACACCTTGGGATTTTCCTTTTTCTTGCCCACCAATGTTTTTCCATGCCCCCTCTCCTAATTACTTTTTTAAGTACCCCCCTACACTTTCTATACCCGTCTAGGGCCTCCGCTGTTTACAGCCCTCTGAATCTGCCATATACCTCCATTTTTTTCCTTATTCAATCCTCCATATCCCTTCACATCCAGGGTTCCCTGGACTTATTGGTCCTACCCGTCACCTTTACGGGAACATGTTGGCCCTGAACTCTCACTATTTCCTTTTGGAATGACTCCTACTGGTTTGATGTAGACTTTCCTACAAGTAGCTGCTCCCAATCCACTTTGGCCAGACCCAGTTTTATCATATTGAAATCAGCCTTTCCCCAATTTGTCCTTTTCCATAACTACCTTAAATCTTACAGAATTATGGACACTATCCCCGAAATGCTCCCTCACTGACACTTCTAACAATTGTCCGGCTTCATTCCCCAGGATTAGGTCCAGTACTGCCCCTTCTCTTGTAGGTATTTCTACGTACTGGCTCAATAAGCTCTCCTGGATGCACTTTAAGAATTCTGCCCCCTTTAAGCCTTTTGCACTCAGACTATCCCAGTTAATATTGGGGAAGTTGAAATCCCCTACTTTTATTACCCTATAATTTTTACACCTCTCTGAGATTTGCCTACATATCTGCTCCTTTATCTCTCCCTGACTGTTTGGAGGCCTGGAATACACTCCCAGCAAAGTGATTGCCCCCTTTTTGTTTTTAAGCTACGCATTCATCTGCTCTATCCTTCTATTCCTATGGTCACTAGCACGTGGCACCAGGAGTAATCCAGAGATTACAACCTTCGAGGTCCTGCTTTTTAATCTGCTACCTAGCTCCCTAAATTCTTGTTGCAGGACCTCATCCCTCTTTCTACCTATGTCCTTGGTACCAATGTGAACCACGACCTCTGACTGCTCAGAGGGGAGGCGGTGGCATAGTGGTATTGTCACTGGACTAGTAACCCAGAGACCCAGGGTATTGCTCTGGGGACATGGGTTCAAATCCCACCACAGCAGAAGGTGGAATTTGAATTCAATTAATAAAATCTGGAATTAAAAAAAGCTAGTCTAATGATGGCCATGAAACCATTGTCGATTGTTGTAAAAACCCATTTGGTTCACTAATGTCCTTTAGGGAAGGAAATCTGCTGTCCTTACGTGGTCTGGCCTACATGTGACTCCAGACCCATAGCAATGTGGTTGACTCTTACATGCCCTCTGAAATAGCCAAGCAAGCCACTCAGTTGGCAGCTCACTGCCACCTTCTCGAGGGCAATTAGGGATGGGCAATAAATGCTGGCCTGGCCAGCGATGCCCACATCCCAAGAATGAATTTTTAAAAAACCCCTCCCCCTTCAGAATGTCCTGCAGCCGCTCCATGACATCCTTGACCCTAGCACCAGGGAGGCAACATACCATCCTGGAGTCACGTTTGCAGCCACAGAAACGTCTATCTGTACCCCTTACAATCAAATCCCATATCACTATAGCTCTCCCACTCTTTTTCATCCCCTCCTGTGCCGCTGAGCTACCTGTGGTGCCACAGACTTGGCTCTTGCTGCATTCCCCTGAGAAGTAATCTCCCCCAGCAGTATTCAAAGCAGAAAATCCGTTAAAGAGGGAGATGGACCCAGGGGACTCCTGCACTATCTGCCTAGTTCTTCTACTCTGCCTGGCGGTCACCCATTCCCTTTCTGCCTGAGCTGTCTTTACCTGCAGTGTGACCAACTCCCTGTACGTGCTATCCACGATGATCTCAGCCTCGCAGATGCTCCACTGTGTCCTCAACCGCCGCTCCAGATCCGAAACATGGATTTCGAATAGCTGCAGCTGGAGACACTTCCTGCACATGTGTTCGCCCTGGACACTGGAAGTGTCCCTGACTTCCCACTTTGCACAAGAGGAGCACTCCATGCTAACGAGCTGCTCTGTCATGACTTACTCTTAATTTACTCCCCTAAAGTACTCAAAAATTAGAGATTATTCCCTCAAAAACATAACTTACTATATAAAAAAAACTATAGACCTTACCTTTCTCTTTAGCTACTAACCCAGCAACTTACTGATACTCCCTAACAGCAGTTACTCAGCAACCAATCACCTAGCAGCTTTCCTGTGATGTCGTCACTGTTCGAATTCCTTTTTCAAACTCAGTCAGTGCGCGCCAACTCCTGAAGAGGTCTGACTGCCCTCTGCTCCTGAAGGTAAGTGAAGGCCCGAGCATAGTGCTGAATTTATCTGCTCCCGGTTCTAGTTGCTCCCACACAGGTCTGACTGCTCCCCGCTCCTGAAGGTAAGTGAAGGCCCAGGTTCAACTCCTAGTTCATACAGAGTTAACTGATTTCACCAGGGCCCTACAGAGCTGGTGTAGGAGAGAGGGCTTCAGATATGTGGATCATTGGGATACCTTCTGGGGAAGGTGGGACCTGTACAAGAAGGACGGGTTGCATCTGAACTGGAAGGGCACCAATATCCTGGGTGGGAGGTTTGCTAGCGCTCTTCGGGAGGGTTTAAACTAGTTTGGCAGGGGGATGGGAACCGGAGCTACGGATCAGTGGATGGGGTAGCTGTTGAACAGGCAGATACAGAGTGCAGAGAGTCTGTGAGGAAGGTTAGACAGTTGACAGGGCAAAGTTGCAGCCAGTATGATGGGTTGAAGTGTGTCTATTTTAATGCAAGAAGTGTCAGGAATAAGGGTGATGAACTTAGAGCATGGATCAGTACTTGGAGCTACGATGTTGTGGCCATTACGGAGACTTGGATATCACAGGGGCAGGAATGGATGTTGGATGTTCCGGGGTTTAGATGTTTCAAAAGGAATAGGGAGGGAGGTAAAAGAGGTGGGGGAGTGGCATTGCTAATCAGGGATAGTATCACAGCTGCAGAAAGGGAGGTCGTCGAGGAGGGTTTGTCTACTGAGTCATTATGGGTGGAAGTCAGAAACAGGAAAGGAGCAGTCACTTTATTGGGAGTTTTCTATAGACCCCCCAATAGCAACAGAGACACGGAGGAACAGATTGGGAAGCAGATTTTGGAAAGGTGCAGAAGTAACAGGGTTGTTGTCATGGGTGACTTCAACTTCCCTAATATTGATTGGAACCTCCTTAGTGCAAATAGTTTGGATGGATCAGTTTTTGTCAGGTGTGTCCAGGAAGGTTTCCTGACTCAATATGTAGATAGGCCGACTAGAGGGGAGGCTATGTTGGATTTGGTGCTTGGCAACGAACCAGGCCAGGTGGCAGATCTCTCGGTGGGAGAGCATTTCGGTGACAACTCCCTGACCTTTACTATAGTCATGGAGAGGGACAGGAGCAGACGGGATGGGAAAATATTTAATTGGGGGAGGGGAAATTACAAAGCTATTAGGCAGGAACTGGGGAGTATAAATTGGGAACTGATGTTCTCAGGGAAATGCACGACAGAAATGTGGAGGTTGTTTAGGGAGCACTTGCTGCGACTGCTGGTTAGGTTTGACCCGATGAGGCAAGGAAGGGATGGTAGGGTGAAGGAACCTTGGATGACAAGAGATGTGGAACAGCTAGTCAAGAGGAAGAAGGAAGCTTACTTAAGGTTGAGGAAGGAAGCATCAGACAGGGCTCTAGAGGGTTACAAGGTAGCCAGGAAGGAACTGAAGAATGGACTTAGGAGAGCTAGAAGGGGACATGAAAAAGTCTTGGCGGATAGGATTAAGGAAATTCCCAAGGCGTTCTACACTTATGTGAGGAACAAGAGGATGGCCAGAGTGAGGGTAGGGCCGATCAGGGATAGTGGAGGGAACTTGTGCCTGGAGTCGGAGGAGGTAGGGGAGGTCCTAAATGAATACTTTGCTTCAGTATTCACTAGTGAGAGGGACCTGGTCGTTTGTGAGGACAGCGTGAAACAGGATGATATGCTCGAACAGGTTGATGTTAGGAGGGAGGATGTGCTGGAAATTTTGAAAGACATGAGGACAGATAAGTCCCCGGGGCCAGACGGGATATACCCAAGGATATTACGGGAAGCGAGGGGAGAGATTGCCGCAACTTTGGCGATGATCTTTGCGTCCTCACTGTCCACTGGAGTAGTACCAGATGATTGGAGGGTGGCAAATGTTATTCCCTTGTTCAAGAAAGGGAATAGGGATAACCCTAGGAATTATAGACCAGTCAGTCTTATGTCGGTAGTGGGCAAATTATTGGAGAGGATTCTGAGAGACAGGATTTATGATTATTTGGAAAAGCATAGTTTGCTTAGAGACAGTCAGCATGGCTTTGTAAGGGGCAGGTCATGCCTCACAAGCCTTATTGAATTCTTTGAAGATGTGACAAAACACATTGATGAAGGAAGAGCAGTGGATGTGGTGTATATGGATTTTAGCAAGGCGTTTGATAAGGTTCCCCATGGTAGGCTCATTCAGAAAGTAAGGAGGCATAGGATACAGGGAAAGTTGGCTTTCTGGATACAGAATTGGCTGGCCCATAGAAGACAGAGGGTGGTAGTAGATGGAAAGTATTCAGCATGGAGCTCGGTGACCAGTGGTGTTCCGCAGGGATCTGTTCTGGGACCTCTGCTCTTTGTGATTTTTATAAATGACTTGGATGAGGAAGTGGAAGGCTGGGTTAGCAAGTTTGCCAATGACACGAAGGTTGCTGGAGTTGTGGATAGTGTGGAAGGCTGTTGTAGGTTGCAACGGGACATTGACAGGATGCAGAGCTGGGCTGAGAAGTGGCAGGTGGAGTTCAACCTGGAAAAGTGTGAAGTGATTCATTTTGGAAGGTCGAATTTGAATGCAGAATACAGGCTTAAAGACAGGATTCTTGGTAGTGTGGAGGAACAGAGGGATCTTGGGGTCCATGTCCATAGATCGCTCAAAGTTGCCACCCAAGTTGATAGGGTTGTTAAGAAAGCGTATGGTGTGTTGGCTTTCATTAACAGGGGGATTGAGTTTAAGAGCCGCGAGGTTATGCTGCAGCTCTATAAAGCCCTGGTTAGACCACACTTGGAATATTGTGTTCAGTTCTGGTCGCCTCATTATAGGAAGGATGTAGAAGCTTTAGAGAGGGTGCAGAGGAGATTTACCAGGATGCTGCCTGGAATGGAGGGCATGTCTTACGAAGAAAGGTTGAGGGAGCTAGGGCTTTTCTCATTGGAGCAAAGAAGGATGAGAGGTGACTTGATGAAGGGGTACAAGATGATGAGAGGCATAGATAGAGTGGCTAGCCAGAGACTTTTTCCCAGGGTGGAAAGGGCTATCACCAAGGGGCATAATTTTAAGGTAATTGGAGGAAGGTTTCGGGGAGATGTCAGAGGTAGGTTCTTTACACAGAGAGTGGTGGGTGTATGGAATGCACTGCCAGCGGTGGTAGTAGAAACAGATACATTAGGGACATTTAAGCAACTCTTGGATAGGTACATGGATGATAGTAGTATGAAGGGTATGTAGGTAGTTTGATCCTAGAGTAGGTTAAAGGTTCGGCACAACATCGTGGGCCGAAGGGTCTGTACTGTGCTGTACTGTACTACTAATTAACTTCTGTAAATAAATGAAACCAGTCACAGTTTCCACTCCTGATTGCTGTCTAGTGCCTAAACTGTAATATGCAGAAGTGGGCATTGGGCAAAACAGCTCAGCTCTACTCAATTAGCATGCCAACAATCTTGGTCCAGGCTCGCACACAAAAAGCGCCAATTTGACTGAAGCGCTGGATACTTGCCAGTACCTGTAGGCAAAAATTAATACCTTTAGGACAGGGGAGCTTAACAGCATCCAACACACATTCAACAGGGAACTATGAAATGAAAACTTTTCTCAAACCTGGCTGACTTTGATGCCTTAAAATTGCAAGGTCAATTTTTGTTTTGTTAGACGAATGTGAAACAGCACCACTCTATGGAGTATAAAGGAAGGAATCTGCACCACATTTTCACGTGATGGTTCTCAACATTTTAGTCAGTGCAGAGTCAGGGTTTTGAAACTGTTCCAAATGTCATGTTGTAATTGTGGAAAAATACAGTGAAGTCCAAAACACCCTCTGCCCTCTTCGTCGAGTTGGCTCTGTGTTTACAACCAAAAGTCTACTTCTTCTACCACTCAGATCCACCTTTATGCTCAAATCCTATCCTTTAGATCTTCAAATGCTATGAAATAATAAAGGGATATTGACAAATTATTATTTGATGAGCTGTAAAATTCCATCACGCCAGCAGCTCAATGGAGACGGATCTACTTTCAGTTCGACTCTGCTGGCCCCACTTGTGTTTGAACTCATTCTAACTGGGAGGATGAGTGGGGCAATGAAAAAGTATATTGATATTGCCATGAAAGTCTCCACGACACTAAAGTGTTACCAACAATTAAAGTTAACAGAATATGCAAATTGCATTTCATCAATGTACTCTTTGTATGTGCTGCTCAAAAACAAAACCTAAGTTCAACCATTTTTTCCTACAATTACTTCCCATAAACATTAGCTGGAGGCAACCCTTGCTAACTTTCCGCTGCTCGTCATCTCATGATTTGACTGCACAACAACCCAATTTCACTTTGGGAAAATAGAGTTCACCTTTCTGCACCTTTGTAGAGTGTGTGGCCAGACGATGGGGAAGCTGCAAGTGATGCACACGTTGACTTTTGGTAAATGAACACTGTGTGGTTGCCAACATTCTGTGATTGTCCTTCCTCGCCAGAAATTAAATATTGACCATGAGGACACTGCTCTGAGTAACCCAGGAGAAAAAACATAGGGGCTGTGTTATTAACATTTTCTTTCAACACATTTGTTTATTAGTTATAGAATTATTGGAGATGGGGGTGGGGGAGAATTGATTGGATGGGGCGGTTGGAAGTCATGTGATGAAACCGCCAGGAATACTTTCAATCACCGTCAGAAACTCTATCTCATTTTTTTTTAAAACAAAGTTAGCTTAAAAGATGATCAATAAAAATACCTTCTATTGCTGAAAAATACATTGGGCACACATATATCATTAAAAATACATAATACACATCATTGCTCTTTAATACAGTTTCATTGTGCCCAAGTTACTTGACTTGAAGGTGAAGGTGGCAGCCAAGTAACAGTAAATAAGCATCAGTGCAAAAGACAAGGCTGAAGCATTTGCGACCATCTTCAGCCAGAAGTACCGAGTGGATGATCCATCTCAGCCTCCTCCTGAGGTCCCCAGCATCACAGATGCCAGTCTTCAGCCAATTCAATTCACTCCATGTGATATCAAGAAACAGCTGATGGCACTGGATACTGCAAAGGCTATGGGCCCTGACAACATCCCTGCTGTAGTACTGATTAAAGCCTGGCTACCTGGCCCAAACCTGACCAAACCTGACTACATATGTCAGGTTTGAATCGGTCGGGCATTTAAAAAAATTAAAGGACTCGGGCCTGGGTCGGGTTCGGGTTGGTTGTTGTCAGGTCGGGCCCAGGTCGGTTTTTAATTTTATACCCGAGCCAGGCTTTAGTACTGATGACTTGTGCTGCAGAACTAGCCAGGGCCACCAGCTTCTGACCTCATTACAGTTTTGGTCCAAACATGGACAAAAGAGCTGAACTTAAGAGGTGAGGTGATACCAATTGCCCTTGAGATCAAGGGAGAATTTGACTGAGTGTGGCATCAAGGAGCCCTAGCAAATTTAAAGTCAATGGGAATCAGGCGGAAAACTGATCACTGGTTGGAATCATACCTAGAACAAAGGAAGATGGTTGTGGAGGCGAATTATCTCAGCTGCCGCACCCCCTTTAGAATTGCGCCCTTTATTTTATATTGTCTCTCCACATTATTCCTACCAAAATGAATCGCTTCTCTGCATGACATTTTATCTGCCACTTGTCCGCCCATTCCACTAACCTATGTCCTTTTGAAGTTTAACACTATCCTCCTCACAATTCACAATGCTTCCAAATTTTGTTTCAACTGCAAATGTTGAAATTGTGCCCTGTACACCAAGGTCTAAGTCATTAATATTATATCAGGAAGAGCAAGGATCCTAACATTCGCATTACACAGTGCAAGGCAATGACAATCTCAAACAAGAGAGAATCTAACCATCTCAAGGGAATTACTATCGCTGAATTCCCCCACTATCAACATCCTGGGGGTCACCATTGACCAGAAACTGAACTGGAGCAGCAACATAAATAACATGGCTGCAAGAGCAGGTTAGAGCCTCAGAATTCCCCAAAGCCTGTCCATCATTTACAAGGCACAAGTCAGGAGTGCGATGGAATACTCGCCGCTTGCCTGGATGGATGCAGCTCCAACAACTTTCAGAAAGCTCGACACCATCCAGGACAAAGCAGCCCGCTTGATCGGTACCCCTTCCACCACCTTAAATATTCACTCCCTCCACCACCGACGCACAGTGGCTGCAGTGTGTACCATATACAAGATGCACTGCAGCAACTCACCAAGGTTCCTTCGACAGCACCTTCCAAACCCGCGCCCTCTACAACCTAGAAGGACAAGGGCAGCTGATGAGTGGGAGCACCACCATCTGCAAGTTCCCCTCCAAGCCACACACCATCCTGACTTGGAAATATATCGTCATTCCTTCACTGTCGCTGAATCAAAATCTTGGAATTCCCTCCCTAACAGCACTGTGGATGTACCTAAACCCCAAGGACTGCAGCAGTTCAAGAAGGCAGCTCACCACCACCTTCTCAAGGACAATTAGGGATGGGCAATAAATGGGAAACAAATATTTTTAAAATGCTGAGTTATTAAGGGCACGGCTCCCCTCTACTCTTGTTTCTCAGGGAGATCAGCTCCAACGGATGCAGGGAATGGTCCTGTTCTCCCAAGGGCCACCCACAACATAACAATTATTACACAAAGAAGACCATCCTGCTGGACACATGACGTGTGAATGGAGTTGTTAATGAATCATAGCAATCTATCTCTAACATTTGGTCTACAACAAACCCAGGCAGGACACAAGGCATCTCTCAGCGGCGGAGAGCTGTGGGAACCATTGCTCTCCAAATAATGCAGATACTGGGAAATGCTGCTCTATGAAGTGACCACAGCTATTTCCTGGCAAACAATTACTAATGTGTAGAAATGATCAGACACCATTTGCACAGTAATTGAGTGCAAACATTTTCTTTTCTTGATGGCCATAGGCTTTATATGAAGAGCCCCAGAGGAAACTACATACAATGCCTAAGAATTCTGCCACCCAGTGAATGCTGTTAACTCCGTACAGCTGGTGTCACTTTAGGAATCATGGAACAGTATAGCACAGAAGGAGGCCATCTGACCCATTGAGTCTGCGCCAGAAGAGCAAACCAGTTCGGTCTACTCCCCTGCCCTTTCACCATTTACCTGCAACTTCTTTCTCCTTCAAGTATTTATCCAAATCCTTTTTGAAATAATAATGCAATAGTCAATAAATAATGCAAGGTATTGTTTTCACATTTTGTTACTGCTTAACCAACTCTCGTGTGTTGTGTGTGTTTGAGCAGGCTGGGCATAATGGTAAAGTCTGGTCTCATCACAATTGTAAATGCAGCCGGATGGATAACAAGCCTGGACATGTATCAGCAGCTAATCACTACATTTTGTATACAATCCCTGTGCCTCATTTTCCAGCAGCACAGGAATCCATTTTCTACAGGTGATGAATGCGTTTCCCCTACCAAATGCAACATTTGTCACTCATTTGATCAGTGTGTGTACTACTCAGGTTTACCTGATGTGGCAGATGTATCTTGTGGTGACTTGGAAGGATCTAGTAGTCTGAACATATTATGCTATGGTAACATTTTTATAGGATTTTATCTTCATCTACATGTGGTCACAGAGTCAATATGGCACAGAAGGAGGCCATTTGGCCCTTCGAGTCTATGCTGGCTCTCTGTAGAGCAATCCAATCAGTCTATTCCCCCGCTCTATCCCCAGAGTCCTGCAAGTTTATTTCCCTCAAGTGCCTATCCAATTTTCTTCTGAAATCATTATCTCTGCTTCCACCACCCTCGTAGGCAACGAGTTCCAGGTTATTACCACTCACTATGTAAAAAATGTTCTTCTTCACATACCCCCCTGTATCTCTTGACCAAAGCCTTAAATCTGTGTCCCCTGGTCCTGACTATCAGCTTATGGGAACAGCTTCCACAGAATTGTTACAATGCAGGAGGAGGCTATTCGGCCCATCGTGTCTGCACCGGCTCTCCGAATGAGCAATTCACCTGTCACTTTCCTGCCTTCTCCTTGCAACACTGCACATTCTTCCCTTTCAGATAACTTGAATGCTTATATTGAACCTGTCTCCACTGCACTCTCAGGCACTGCATTCCAGACCTTAAACATTTGCTACGTGAAGAAGTTTTTCCTCATGTCGCTTTTGCTTCTTTTGCCAATCACTTTACATCTGTACCCTCTTGTTCTCGATCCCTTCACGAGTGGGAACAGTTTTTCCCTATTCACTCTGTCCAGACCCCTCATGATTTTGAATACCTCTATCGAATCTCCTCTCAACCTTCTCTTTTCCAAGGAAAGCAGTCCCAACTTCACCAATCTATGAAGTTCCTCATCCCTGGAACCATTCTCCTGAATCTTTTCTGTACTCTCTCCAAAGCCTTCACATCTTTCCTAAAGTGTAGCACCCAGACTGGATACAATACACCAGCTGAGGCCGAACTAGTGTCTTATACATGCTTAACATAACCTCCTTGCTCTTGTACTCTATGCCCTACTAATAAAACCCAGGATACTGTATGCTTTATTAACCACTCTCTCAAACTGTTCTGCCACCTTCAATGACTTATGCACATAAACCCTCAAATCCCTCTGCTCCTGCACCCTTTAGCATTGCACCCTTTATTCTATATTGTCTTTCCATGTGCTTCCTACCAAAATGAATCACTTCACATTTCTCCACATTGAACTTCAACTGTCACTTGTCTGCCCATTCCAACAACTTGTCTATGTCATTTTGAAATTCTACACTATCCTCCTCACAGTTCACAATTGTTCCAAGTTTATCCCGCAAATTTTGAAATTGTGTCCTGTACATCAAGGTCTAGATTATTAATATATATCATAGAAACATAAAAAATTGGGGTAGGAGCAGGAGTAGGCCATTTGGGCCTGCTCCACCAATCAAAAAAGATCATGGCTGATCATCTAATTCAGTACCCTGTCCCCGCTTTTTCCCTATGTCCCTTTGGCATTAAGAAATATATCTATCTCCTTCTTGAATATATTTAATGACTTGGCCTCCACTGCCTTCTGTGGTAGAGAATTCCACAGGTTCACCACCCTCTGAGTGAAGAAATTTCTCCTCATCTCGGTTCTAAATGGCGTACCCCGTATCCTGAGACTGTGACCCCCTGGTTCTGGACTCTCCAGCCATCGGGGCCATCCTCCCTGCATCTAGCCTGTCTAGTCCTGTTAGAATTTTATAGGTATATAGATATCAGGGAGAGCAAGGAACCCAACATTGACCCCTGGGGAATTCCACTACAAACCTTCCGCTAGCCCAAAGAAGATACATTAATCACTACTCTCTGTTTCCTGTCACTCGGCCAATTTTGTATTCATGTTGCTACTGTCTTTTATTCCATGAGCGATAATTTTGCTCACAAGTTTGTTGTGCGGTACTGTATCAAATGCCTTTTGGAAGTCCATGTACACATCAACAGCGATGCCCTCATCAACCCGGTTACCCCTTCAAAAAGCTCCAGCAAGTTAGTTTAACATGATTTTCCCTTAACGAATCTATGCTGGCTTTCCTTAATTAACCTGTATTTGTCCATTATAATTTGGTCCTGAATTATTGTTTCTAATTATTGTTTCTTGAAGTTTCCCCACCACTGAAGTTAAACAGACTTGCCTGTGGTTGCTGTATTTCTTTGTCTACCTTATTTAAACCTGTCATAATCTTGCACACCTCTATCAAATCTCCCCTCAATCTCCTTTTCTTCAGGGAGAACCACCTCAACTTCTCCAACCTGCCTTTGTAGCTAAATTCCTTCATCCCTGGAACCATTCAGGTAAATCTCCTTTGCATCCTCACATCCTTCCTAAAGCGTGGTGACCATAACTGGATGCTATACTTTTGTTGTGGCCTAACCAGAGCTTTATACAGGTTCAGCATGATATCCCTGTTTTTGTACTCAATACCTCTATTTATGAACCCCAAGATTCCATATGCTTTGCTAATTACTCTTTCAACATGTCCTGACACCTTCAAAGATCTCTGCACATAAACCCTCTGCACATAAACCCCCAGGTCCCTCTGTCCATGTACGCTTTTTAGAACTGTGCCATTTTGCCTTCCTTATCTCTTCTGCTAAAATGCATCACCTCACACTTCACTGTATTAAATTCTATCTACCACTTGTCTGCCCATCCTGCTAGCCAATCCATGTCCTGTTGCAGTTAATTGGCATCATCCTCACTGTCTTCCACACCTCCAAGTTTGGTATCATCAGCAAGTTTTGAAATTTTACTCTGTATTCCAAAATCAGAGTCATATGTCTCAAAAAAGCAATGGTCCAAACACTGACCCTTGGGGAACACCACAGTTTTCCATCCTCTAATCTGAAAAAAGACCATTTACCATGGCTCACTGTTTTCTGTTGTTAAGCCAATTTTTTAAAATCCAAACTGACACAGACCCTCCTATTCCATGAGCCTCAATTTTGCTAACCAGCTTTTTATGAACATCTATTGCTTTCCCTTCATCAACCTTCTCTGTTACTTCACCAAAAAATTCAATTAGTCAAGCACGATCTTCCTTTAACAAATCTATGCTGACTCCTTAACTCAAAGCTCTCCAGCTGCCTGTTGTTTTTCCCTGATCTGTCAATGTAAATTCTGGGTAGGTCTCCTCACAAACTCCTCTTCATTACATAGCTTGGGAGCCAGGAAGGGAAGTTGGGTGCTCAACAGTTTAATGGGAATGGGCTCAAAAAGGTAGGTCTTAAACAATATGAGTAAGGGAATGAAGGGTGCTAAGAGGGTAACTAGAGAAAAAGAGACTGGTTAGGGCTAAAGTAAGGGAAGCATTGGGGGAGGTTTGGTAGGTAAGGGACAAGAAAGTGAAAAAAGATGGTTTAAATTTTAGCAACAGAAAAGTCCATGCACTGTTAGAGATGAGCAGAGGAGGGGGGTTTAAAAAGATTGTTTAATAGTGGATAGAAAAAAAAGCCAGGGTTCATCTTTGCTTTCAAGGATGATCTTGCAGTAGTGACTGGTTTTGACAGAGAGCAGCAAGGCCAGATAGTGGTCCATGTGGTCAAGCCAGATGGGCTGATGGATGTCTAAACCAGGTTTGTGTTAGATGCACTCACGTCTGTGCCCCTTGGACTTTATAGCATGAAGATGGTGTTGTACAGGGAGGGAATAATGGTTTTACTTTGAACAAGGGCATCAAAGGTGGTTGAATAGATCAGTTAACAGCCTAAAAGTGCAGTTGTAAGTAATCTTTGGAGAATTTATTCCAGAGGCAAATGCAGGAGAAAGTGGGGTTGGAAGGGGAGGGGGTAGTGAAGGATACAAAGGAGTAGTTGTAGACGGCCTTATCTATGATCAAGGCCATGGCAGTAGAAAGGCCTCGTGACGTGGCAAGATTGAAGTTGGTGACTGTCAATATGCCATGACAGCTTATATGGAGCGATGGGTTAAGAGAATAAAGGCAGGCAGTGAAATCAGAGACAGGACAAGTTGAGTTGAGATATAGATTCAACTACTGTGAACAAGGAGTCTCTCAGTGCATAGGCTGAGGTAGGAAGGCAGGGTGGTAGAAAATCCAGATTTTAAAGGAAAGGGTGGGACAAAGTGAAGTTCTCAAGAGAAGGGATCAGAAATAGCAGATAATCCAAGATGCAATTTGATGCTTAGGGCAACCCCCCTTTGGCAGCTGTTTTAGCAAGGAAGATGACAGAAAAAATAACCAGTAAGGGTCAAGGTGCCCCATCCAGAAATTAATTTTCCGTCAATTGTAATACGTCACAGAAAGTTGTGGATGACAAGATCCTTGTTTAAAGAGTGAATGGACATTCTGGAGAGAATGTAGAGGGATGGCCTAGTGGCAGATTCCAAGGGGACAACGGTGTGTGGGTGGAATGACAGAGTGTTTCCTGTTTTTCACAACTATACACAATATCTTAAGATTTCTTTCCACAACACAAATACAACTGGATGAGCTTTGAAGAGATAAAAAAATCAAAAGCTAAGAGGGCATCAAAAAGCAACCTTTTTTTTTTAAAGTAAGATGTAAGAATTGAAAAGTTGAGTGAAAATGTAGTACAAAAAGGAGCAACATTGAATTGATGTGATTCACTGGTCCATAGGCAGCGATTTCAATACATTTATTTATTGGCTTTGATTCAGTCTGTGGTTTTAAAAAAGCAGCTAAAACTTAAAAAAGGGCCACTTTCTTAACCATCTTGATGAGGACTGGCCATGGATTCAATAAAGTATTCAATAGTGTTCAATACTTTCAGTTTATACGGGAAATGTTGCATCCAAACAAAACCAACAAGGTCTTTAGAGCAAATGTATTTATTTGTAAACATCCCACATCTGCCCAATTATTCCAATCTGTACAAATATGAACAATATGTACAGCACAATTCAATAATTTAATATTTTACTGATATTACACTTCTAGAGAAACAGCTTGAAAGGTTCTAACATTATACACAGGATGAGTATACTGTGACGAAACATCACAAATCAGTAATTTTGTACTTTCCACATTTACTCAAGGTAGTTACATTAACAAATAATCAATGGGTAGCTCAAGTAACCAATATTTCAGCCTAGGACAACATATGGAATTGGATGAGAATTGTGGTTACAAATAAGTCATTGTTACCAAGTCTTATTCCTGTTGATTTCCCTTCCCAAATAACTGATCTTGTACCTTTGAATGCAAGGTAATGATTTTCCTTTTCTACCCTTGAATATAAAGCCATGTGACTTAGTCCCCTTTTATTCCCAACCTGCTGTCCAGTTCAAAAGTAAAATTGGTAGGTGAATTGTTTTGGGAAGAAAATAAGAAAAAGATGATCACATTCAGAGAGCTTTTTGGTTTGAATTTCATCCCATTCCATACAATATCTGTTTAAGAGTTGGTCTTCATTCTGGATTATGAAGTGCAATAACCATTCCAATAATCAGCAATATTATTCATTCTGGTAGCACACAGCATTTCAGTCCTTCACTGTGCATGTAAACCAGTCACAGGAAACAAAATGCAACGGGCTTAAGTATCTGAAGTCCAACTCTGACATTAACATTATAAAGGACAAACTAAAGTGGGATTGATAATGCATGATACATCGTGAAGCACATCATAAAACAGCTCACGTGACCTGTGTCAGTTAATTAAAAAAAATATCCACTAGGATAAAGAATTTTTAAGATTTTCATACAATATCCTGTGCTTTAGTACATGCGGTTAGTTTTAGTGCATGGAGATAGGTAGCTATGTTGCAGAAGATATGCAGAAAGATAAAGCACAGAAGAGAGCGTGTCAATCATCAACTCACCCTTTGTGATGCACTTTGATAAAAGATAATGCTTTATGTAGCTGTACTGTTAAAAGTTTCAAGGTAAATGATAATTAAACTGATCCTGATAAGTAGTTGAATTAACATGTGCAAAAGCTACTGTTTGCAATTAAGTTCACTTCCCTGCTTAAATCTTGAATATGCCAAAATTTCATACATGCTGGCTCTGTTGGAAAGGACTACTTTAAATATCATTGCAGGCCACTCTAAACACCACATGATTAACTGTAATTTTGCAATAATATGCAATTGAAGTAAAACTGTGAGGAAACAAGTCATTCCAAACATTCAAAGACATCAAAAATGGTAGAACAGACAACTAACAAAAATTGTTCAGTGCCAACCACAGCCACTACATTTTCATGTGGACCATCTTCATTCTGCTGCTCAATCAGCTGATCTGATTGTCCTCATTTAATACCTTCACAGTTTAATGTGCAGGCTTGCAGCAGAAAGTAATGCAACAGAATTTATACAGTACAAATTTCCCACATTCTTTCTGCCTATCAGTACACATACAGTTATGTATTTGGGAACTCAATCATTTGCATAAGTTACACTGCTGTCCAGTATCCCCATTATAACTCAGTAGTGCGATTGCTCTCTGCATGAGGAATCCAAATGCAAAAAAAAGTGGTCAAGTTCACTTTTGCTTAGAATGGCTGGCAGTGTAGTCTGGCCGTCTTGTTTGAATGATTTTTGGTTTCGGTCGATTTTTCCCTTCCTCCTCTACTTGCTCTTCCTCCAGCTCTGGGTCACTCTCACAGACATGAACGACAACGCTGGGAGTGGTGTCAGTACCGGCATGCAATTCATATTTCTCCCCTATACAGAATATAAAAGAGAGTGTGAATCTCAGCAATAAAAAATGCTCTCCTTGTATTTGATACAAGATTTATTATACATTGTTACAGCCAAATCCCAACGTGCTGACCAGGACTCATTGGGTCACCTCATAACAAGTCATTCCATGAATTTAAAAAAATATAGAGAACACATTATCCTCAGCCTTCTTTCCTCTTACAATCTACAGGCTCTTAAATCCAAAATTTGGTGGTACCCAATAACTATTTCTTGATTTAATTGGTCTTCTCTCCCACCCCTTTCAATCCTGGCATGAACTGCATTATGGTACTTAGTCTCTTCATCTTAGTTCAGCAGTTTAAAAATAATTTTCCTTGGAGTTCACAACACCCTCTCAATATATTTCTTCCATTTTAGTTCTCTTTTCTTCCTCCCCTTACAGACCTCTTTTTCATCAACAAACCCTCACATCAACAAGTGATCTGTTCCTGGACCAGCACCATTCCGTATCCAGCCTCTAGAAGTCACACAGCAGCAGCCTAGGTTTGATTTGCCCTTTAAATATCCCCATCACCAAAATCTTATTTCAAGGCATCTCAGCCAACTCAATTTGGACGAATGTTCCAAGTGAACAGAAAAAAAACATATCTTCCCTCTATGCACAAGAGCAACCCTGCATTTACACTTTTCACACTGGTGAATGGAAGCATATGCAAAAAAAAATGTAAATATAAATGGGCAAATTTAATAAAAACATTAGTTTACTACAAAAAAAAACTTATGGCCAGAATTTTACATCACCCCAATGTGCGGGAGGGTAGTGTAAAACGGAGGCGGCGGCTCGGGAAGGCTTTCGTCCCGGGGATGGCCCTGATTAGTGGGCACAGGGTGCCCGATGGAGGGTTGCCCCCACTACTCCAACCACCCCAGCATCCTACACGCCCCCCTTCCACCAACCGACCACCCTTGCCTCACTGGGGCTCGACTGGCGAGGCAACCAAAGCTTACCTTTCCTCCCGGCTTCACGTCGTCTTCTATATTTGGCTGGACTGCAGTCCCAGCATTGGCCACCGCTCCCGGTGGCGCTGCTGGGACTAAGAGCTGCCGGCCCGCTGATTGGCCTGCAGCTCAATGAGGCGGGACTTCCTCCCTCAAGCAGGTGGAAGTCCCGCGCCGGAACAATTAAAGCCTGGGGACCCATAAAATGCAGAACTGATCCCCAGGCGAGGCGGAAGCGGGTTCGCCACCGATTTCTATGTCGGTGGCCGGCTCCCGTCCACCCACCGTAAAATTCCGGCCTAGCTTTTAGAGTGTGTTGAACTAAAATTCAATCTTGCAAGAACAAAATGCGTGGGGGTGGTAGAAAGAGGAAAAAAGAATGAAAGTCTCAAGTCCTATTGAACTATGAACAAACACATTTTGTGATTACCTGGGCCCAGTTTAGATATTGCATACAACAGGTCATAGTTTATAACCGGAGTGGCATCTTCTGCTTGCTTCCAGCCGACAGGAGGAGATGCTGGTGGAGAAATGAGGAACTGCTTTTCTGGATGGGGTGGAGCTAGGTGTGGGCTACCTTTACTGAAAGATTTGTTCTGGATCTGAAAAAAAAGTAACATTACTCATTTAAAAAAAGCTGTATGTTTTTTTTTAAAGTTACATTTTGGTTGAAAATTCGTGTGTGAATTTTGTGCTCAAAGTTAAACAGAACTTGAACGGAATCCTTTTCTATTTCAGATACCCAAGATTATATTTTCTGATCAACAATATCTAATTTTCAGACATAAAGTGGGTATCATCAACTGGGATGAAAACAAGAAATGCTGGAACCACTCAGCAGGTCTGGCAGCATCTGTGAAAAGAGAAGCAGAGTTAACGTTTCGGGTCAGTGACCCTTCTTCGGAACTGGCAAATATTAGAAAAGTCACAGATTATAAGCAAGTGAGGTGGGGGTGGGGCAAGAGATAACAAAGGAGAAGGTGTAGATTGGACAAGGCCACATAGCTGACCAAAAGGTCACGGAGCAAAGGCAAACAATATGTTAATGGTGTGTTGAAAGACAAAGCATTAGTACAGATTAGGTGTGAATATACTGAATATTGAACAGCAGCAAGTGCAAACCTGAAAAAAAAAACAGTGGGTAAGCAAACTGAACAAACTAAGATTAAATGAAATAAATGCAAAAAAAAGATTGTAAAAAAGAAAAAAAGAAAAAAAAACTCAAAATGAAAGTAAAATGGGGGGCTGTCATGCTCTGAAATTATTGAACTCAATGTTCAGTCCGGCTGGCTGTAGTGTGCCTAATCGGTAGATGAGATGCTGTTCCTCGAGCTTGCGTTGATGTTCACTGGAACACTGCAGCAATCCCAGGACAGAGATGTGAGCATGAGAGCAGGGGGGAGTGTTGAAATGGCAAGCAACCGGAAGCTCAGGGTCCTGCTTGCGGACTGAGCGGAGATGTTCCGCAAAGCGGTCACCCAGTCACCCAAGCGGGGAGACCAAGCGCAGACTGGGTGACCATCGTGTTGACAATAATATCAGTAGACCCTGGCACAGACCTACATGACAACTGTGGGGGGCTGGTTTTTCTACTTCCAGGTCAGATCTGTGCCACTTGTTGCCACAACACATGCAGCTATCTTATAGTATAGCAATGGCTCGTTTAGAGATATGAAGTGATCAGCTGCAGCCTCAAAGTTGCCACCACCTACTCACGACGACCACATACATTCCTTTTAAGGATTTTCATCGGTTTAAATTTCACCTCAATCACTATTTTCTCGATAGCCCTGATCCCAATAGACAGATTCCACAATGCTAGATGGTTTCTCAGAAGCACCCCATTCATGGTATTTCATGCTTTCAAGTGGCACTGAACAACAATTGCACATGGAATATGAAAAATGGCACTAATTATTTTTATTCTTTCATGGGATGGGAGCATGTCTGGCAAGGCCAGAATTTATTTTCCATTCCCAATTATCCTCGAGAAGGTGAACTGCCTTCTTGAACCGCTGCAGTCCATCTGGTGCAAGTACATCCAGCAACAGTAAAGGAACAGTGATAAAGCTCCAAAGTCAGGATGGTATGTGGCTTGGAGGGGAACTTGCAGGTGGTAGTGTTCTCATGAATCTGCTGCCCCTGTCCTTCTAGGTGAAAGAGGTCACAGGTTTGGAAGGTGCAGTCGAAGGAGCCTTGGTGCGTTGCTGCAGTGCATCTTGTAGATGGTACACACTGCTGCCACTGTGCGTTGGTGGTGGAGGAAGGGAATGTTTAAGGTGGTAAATGGAGTGCCGATCAAGCGGTTTGTCCTGGATGTGTGTGTGTGTGTGTGCATATATATAAGTCTCAGTGTCTGGGCTGTGGTGTGTGTGTGTGTTTGCATATATATATGTCTCAGTGGCTGGGCTGTGGTGTGTGTGTGTGTGTGTGTGTGTGTGTGTGTGTGTGTGTGTGTGTGTGTGTGTGTGTGTGTGTGTGTGTGTGTGTGTGTGTGTTGTGTGTGTGTGTGTTGTGTGTGTGAGTGTGTGTGTGCATATATATAAGTCTCAGTGTCTGGGCTGTGGTGTGAGTGTGTGTGTGAGTTTGCTGAGTTTGTTGGGAGCCGCACTCATCCAGGCAAGTGCAGAGTGTTCCATCGCACTCTTGACTTGCGCCTTGTAGATGGTGGACATGCTTTGGGGAGTCAAGAGATGAGTTACTCATTGCAGAATTCCCAGCATCTGACCTTGTAGCCACAGTATTTATATGGCTGGTCCAGTGAAGTTTCTGGTCAATGGCATCCCCCAGGATGTTGGTGGTGGGGGATTCAGCAATGGTAATGCCAGTGAATATCAAGGATAGATGCGGAGATTCTCTCTTGTTGGAGATGGTCATTGCCTGGTACTTGTGTAGCGTGAATGTTACCTGTCACTTATCAGCCCAAGCCTGAACGTTATCCAGGTCTTGCTGCATGTGGGCAAGGGCTGCTTCAATATCTGAGGAGTTGTGAATGGTGCTGAACATTGTGCAATCATCAGCAAACAATCTCGCTTCTGACCTTATGATGGAGGGAAGATCATTGATGAAGCAGCTGAAGATGGTTGGGCCTTAGACACTATCCTGAGGATCTCCTGCACTGATGTCTTAGGCTGAGATAGTTGGCCTCCAACAACCACAACCATCTCCCTTTGTGCTAGGTATGACTCCAATCAGTGGAGAGCTTTCCCTGATACCCACTGACCTCAATTTTGCCAGGGCTCCTTGATGCCACACTCGGTCAAATGCTATCTTGATGTCCAGGGCAGTTGCTCTCACCTCACCTCTTGAATCCAACTCCTTTGTCCATGTTTGGACCAAGGCTGTAATGATATCTGGAGTCAAGTGGCCCTGGCGGAACCTTTGCTAAGCATCAGTGAGGAGATTATTGCTGTGTAAGTGGTGCCTGATAGCACTGTCGACAACACCTTCCATCACTTTGCAGATGACTAAGAGTAGACGGATATAGCGGTAATTGGCTGGATTGGATTTGTCCTGCTTTTTGTGGGCAAGGCATACCTGGGCAATTTTCCACATTGCTGACCAATTGACACACATTGGGAGAAATTTTATGAGCCCTGCAAGAGTGACATTTCTGGCGGGTGGGGTGATTTAATTAGGCATGAGCTGATATTTCGATTTACCAACAGCAGTTTTTATTTTGTGAGATTAAGTCAGTGGCGTGTTGGGGTTCACCCTGCCCTGTGGCAGATTCTAGATTTCCAAACATTTGCATTACCATATAGTTATTTCAAATTAAGTCCAACCTGCCACATTAGACTCGCACAGGAATCTTGTGGCACCTGGTTCACATTAACTTTTTGGCACCTGGTTCACATTAACTTTTTGGCACAAGGAATGCCAACATTCGAAGAGATATTTGGCTCCAGCCTTGGGCCAGCAAGGGCGATTCTTTTGTGGTGATGGCGGGGAAGGCACTGGGGGTGGGGGTACAGAGTGGGGTACAGAGTGGGGTATCGGGTGGGTGGAGGTGCAGGGGAGGGTATGGTATAGCATTTTGGGTGTGTACTAGGTGTTTGCTGTTGCTGGGTCGGGGGGAGTGGTGGTGATGGAGCAATGAGTAAAAGGAAAGCTGGAACCTGGTGCTGGGGTGGGAGAGAAAAAATAAAAGGATGAGATAGGGTGATAAATAAAAATGATTCAAGCTATATTAATCTTAAATCTGAGCAAAGGAAAAGAGAACATGCAGGCTGGTCAGCTTCCATGATTACAATGCAGAATGATTTATAGATCTGTCGCTAATGGTGCATTGTAGAGTGACGGTAGGATCCACCAATAGAAAGCCAGTCCCGCTGCATGACTGCATGTGTCTCCCAAACCCGCCACTAGGATGCAAATTTAAATTTGTGATTGCGTGGGAACCGTCAAAAACAGCGGAAGTGCCACCAACTTCTGGCTTCGCCGTCAGAAACGCTGCGAGATGCGTAAAATACTGCCCTTCATGTTAGGTCAGCATTGAATTAATTTCTAGCCAGTCTGGACTGAACTTGCATGGGAATGGAAATACCAAGTACTCATGTCCAAGACTTCCAGACCTCCCTCTATTCTGAATCAAAACATACCCAACCTCAGAATACTATTGTGCCCTAATCTCCCATACCAGTCATACTGTGGCTGCAATAAAATTGAAAACTTAAGTGTTTAAATACCTTTTTCAGTATTACTTAATTTAGGACAAGGTCTCATGAAAGCACAAAACAGTTTGGAGCTACTTCAATATATTTTATGCAATTAGATTAATAAAAGGAACTAGCTTTAAAATGATAGTCTAAATGAATACCTGTGCGAAGTATAATTTCATTTTCTTCCCATTAAACTCAGTTTCATGGAGCTGAATTCTGGCCTCAGTTGCTGCAACGGGGTTGTTGAAGTTGATCCGCACACGTCGGAAACTCTTAAAAAACTGAAAGGTCACATTCTTGTCATAGGCTCTGAATAGTGTCTCAAAGTCATCCTGTAGAGAGATTAAATAAATGGTTAAATTCCAAGCAATTAGAGTCAAGGAGTTATAGAGCACAGAAACAGGCCCTTCAGCCCATCGTGTCTATGCTGTCCATCAAGCACCTACCTATTCTAATCCCATTTTCCAGCACTTGGCCCATACCCTTGTATGCTATGGCATTTCAAGCGCTCATCGACATACTTCTTAAATGTTGAGGGTTCCTGCCTCTACCACCTCTTCAGGCAGTGTGTTCCAGATTCCAACCACCCTCTGGGTGAAATTTTTTTTCCTCAAATCCCCTCTAAACCTCCTGCCCTTTACCTTAAATCTATGTCCCTTGGTTATTGACCCCTTCGCTAAGGGAAAAAGGTTTCTTCCCATCTATCCTATCAATGGCCCTCATAATTTTGTATACCTTAATCAGGTCCCCCCTCAGCCTTCTCTGCTCTAAGGAAAACAACCTTAGCCTATCCAGTCTCTCTTCATAGCTGAAATGCTCCAGCCCAGGCAACATCCTGGTGAATCTCCTCTGCACCCTCTCCAGTGCAATCACTTCCTTTCTATAGTGTGGTGCCCAGAACTGTACACAGTACTCCAGCTGTGGCTTAACTAGCATTTTATACAGCTCCATCATAACCTCCCTGCTCTTATATTCTATGCCTCAGCTAATAAAGGCAAGTATCCCATATGCCTTCCTAACCACCTTACCTACCTGTGCTGCTGTTTTCAGTGATCTATGGACAAGTACACCAAGGTCCCTCTGACCCTCTGTACTTCCTAGGGTCCTACCATTCATTGTATATTCCCTTGCCTTGATAGTCCTCCCAAAATGCATCACCTCACACTTCTCAGGATTAAATTCCATTTGCCACTGCTCCGCTCATCTTACCAGCCCATCTATATCTTCCTGTAATCTAAGGCTTTCCTCCTCACTATTTACGACACCACCAATTTTCGTGTCATCTGTGAACTTACTGATCATACCTCCTACATTCACGTCTAAATCATTATTGTACACTACAAACAGCAAGGGTCCCAGCACCGAACCTTGTGGTACACCACTGGTCACAGGCTTGCACTCACTAAAACAACCCTCGACCATTCGTGCCCTTCTGCCACTAAGCCAATTTTGGATCCAATTTGCCAAATTGCCCTGGATCCCATGGGCTCTTACCTTCTTAACCAATCTCCCATGTGGGACCTTATCAAAAGCCTGACTGAAGTCCATGTAGACTACATCAACTGCTTTACCCTCATCTACACATCTAGTCACCTCCTCAAAAAATTCAATCAAGTTTGTTAGACACGATCTCCTCCTGACAAAGCCATGTTGACTATCCCTGATTAATCCCTGCCTCTCCAGGGATTAGTTCCCGAATAGGTTTAATAGCTTTCAACAGTAGATTTGAATCATAATCCTCTACCACTTTACCATCATAAAAATCTGTGGATCAAAGGAGAAGGAGAAAGAATGTTCTCTACTCAAAGTACTCTCTAGAGTGTTCCTCAATTTTCTGCTTCTCCATCAGTTTTCAGAGTTGCGATGGAGCACATGATTAGATCTCTCTCACTCCAAGGTTGCTCAATGTTGAACAGACAGTACCCTGAAAGGTTCCATTGGAAATAAACAGAGCCATGCCCTTGGATTACTACTAGCCATAATGCAGGAGCAGAACAGGGAAAACCAAGCCAATTGACTGGGAGATGAGTGTTCAAAAGTGTATTTGGGCTTCTCTGGATTGGACTATTGTAAGTAAATCTCCTCTTTCCGTCACCCACCCCAACACCATATACGAACATACGAATTAAAGAGCAGGAGTAGGAGTATGCCACTCGGCCCTTCGAGCCTGCTCTACCATTCAATAAGATCATGGCTGATCTGATTTGTAACCTCAACTCCACATTCCTGCCTACCCCCAAATCACCTTTCACCTCCTTGCTTATCAAGAATCTATCTACTTCTGCCTTAAAAATATTCAAAGACTGCTTCCATCGTCTTTTGAGGAAGATTGTTCCAAAGACTCTCAACCCTCTGAGAAAAATTTTCTCCTCATCTCGGTCTTAAATGGGTGACCCCTTATTTTTAAATAATGACCCTAGTTCTAGATTCTCCCACTAGAGGAAACATCCTTTCCACATCCACCTGTCAAGACCCCTCAGAATCTTATATGTTTCAATCAAGTCGCCTCTTACTCCTCTAAATTCCAACGGATACAAGCCTAGCTTGTCCAATCTTTCCTCTTAAGACAGTCCGCCATTCCAGGTGTTAATCCAGTAAACCTTCTCTGTACTGTTTCCAACTCATTTACATGCTTCCTTAAATGAGACCAATCCCGAACGCAATACTCCAGATGTGGTCTCACCAATGCCCTGTATATCTGAAGCATAACCTCGCTATTTTTGTATTCAATTCCCCTTGCAATAAACGATAACATTCTATTAGCTTTCCTAATTACTTGCTGCACCTGCATACTAACCTTTTGCAATTCATGCACTAGGACACCCAGATCTCTCTGCATCTCAGAGCTCTGCAATCTCTCACCATTTAGATAATATGCTTTTTTATTCTTCCTGCCAAAATGGACAATTTCACATTTTCCCACATTATACTCCATTTACCAGATCTTTGCCCACTCATCTAACCTATCTATATCCCTTTGTACCTTCCTGATGTCCTCTTCACAACTTACTTTCCTACCTAGCTTTGTGCCATCAGCAAATTTTGCAACCATACCTTTGGTCCCTTCATCCAAGTCATTTATATAAATTGCAAAAAGTTGAGGCCCCAGCGCTGATCCCTGTAGCATACCACTTGTTACATCTTACCAACGAGAAAATGAACCATTTATGCCTACCCTCGGTTTCCTGCTAGCTAGCCGATCTTCTATCTATTCCAATATGTTACCTCTACACCATGAACTTTTATTTTCCGCAATAACCTTTGATGTGGCACCTTATCAAATGCCTTCTGGAAATCTAAGTACAGTATATCCACCAGTCCCCCATTATCCATAGCACATGTTACTTCTTCAAAGGACTCCAATAAATTGGTTAAACATGATTTCCCTTTCACGAAACCATGTTAACTCTGCCTGATTACCTTGAATCTTTCTAAGTGCCCTGCTATAACATCTTTAATAATAGCTTCCAACATTTTCCCTATGACAGATGTTAAGCTAACTGGCCTGTAGTTTCCTTCTTTCTGTCTCCCTCCCTTTTTGAAGAAAGGACTTACATTGGCTATTTTCCAATCTAATGGAACCTTCCCCAAATCTAGGGAATTTTGCAAAATTAAAACCAATGCACCAACTATCGCACTAGCTACTTCTTTTAAGAGCCTAGGATGAAGTTTATCAGGACCCGGGGACTTGTCAGCCCGCAGCTCCAACAATTTGCTCAGTACCACTTCCCTGGTGATTGTGATTTTCTTAATTTCCTCCCTCTTTTCCATTTCCTGATTTACAGCTATTTCTGGGATGTTACTGGTATCCTCTATGGTGAAGACCGATGCAAAATACATGTTAATTCATCTGCCATCTCATTTTCCCTGATTAACTCTCCAGACTCACTTTCTATAGGACTAACGCTCACTTTGTTAACTTTTCTTTTTAAAATTTCTATAGAAACTCTTACCATCTGTCTTTATATTTTTTGCCAGCCTTCCCTCTAATTTTTCCCTCCTTATTTATCTTTTAGTCGTTCTTTGCTGCTTTTTATATTCTGTCCAATCTTCTGACCTGCCACCCTTCTTTGCGCAATTGTATCGTTTTTCTTTAAGTTTAATACTATCTTTAACTTTTTTTAGTTAACCATTAAATAATGGAATCTATTTATTCTGTGTATTCTGAAATATCCCCTTAAATGTCTGCCACTGCATCTCTATTGATCTATCCCTTAACCTACTCTGCCAGTTCACTTTTGCTAGCTCTGCTTTCATACCCTTATTTAAGTTTAAAATATTGGTCTTAGACCTACTCTTCTCTCCCTCAAACTGAATGTAAAATTCGATCATATTATGATCGCTGCTGCCTAGGGGCGCCTTCACTATGAGGTCATTAATTAATCCTCTCTCATTGCACAATACTAGGTCTAGTATAGTCTGCTCTGTGGTTGACTCCAGAACGTGCTGTTCTGAGAAACTACCCTGAAAACATTCTATGAACTCATCTATGCTACCTTTGCCCATCTGATTTTTCCAGTCTACCTTCTGTGCCACAATGACTCTATGACTATCGCCGTACTTTTCTGACAAGCACCCATTATTTTTTCCTTTATACCCTGTCCTATCATGCGGTTACTGTTAGGGGGCCTGTACACCATTCCCACAAGTGACTTCTTGCCATTATCGTTTCTCATCTTCACCCAAACTGCTTCTACATCCTGGTTTCCTGAACTTGGTATTAATGCAATAGAGAGGGATGACCCATCATTAATTAACAGAACCACCCCTCCACTTTTTCCTAGCTTCCTGTCCTTCCTAAATGTCATGTATCCTTCAATATTCAGGTCCCAATCTATGTCATCTTTCAGTCATTTCTCTGTAATGGCTATCAGATCGTACTTATTTATTTCTATTTGCGCTATCAGCGTATCGGTTTTCGTTTGAATGCTACGTGCATTCAGATACAGAGCCTTTAATTTTGTCCTTTTACTTTTTTGTAACTTCTAGTCTTGTCTGCTGATTTATAATTAGATTTGTACTCAGTCCCTTCCTGTTCCGAAGAAGGGTCACTGACCTGAAACGTTAACTCTGCTTCTCTTTCCACAGATACTGCCAGACCTGCTGAGTGGTTCCAGCATTTCTTGTTTTTATCCCTTCCGGTCACAGTCTGGTTATCTTTTCCTATATTAATACTTGCCTTGTCTCTACTCTTTGATTTACCACATCTTCCCAAATTTGATCCCTTGCCCCCGCTATTTACATAGAAACATAGTAAATAGGAGCAGGAAGGCCATTCAGCCCTTCGAGCCTGCTCCGCCATTCATTATGATCATGGCTGATCATCCAACTCAGTAACCTGTTCCCGCTTTCGCCCCATACTCTTTGATCCCTTTAGACCCAAGAGCTATATCTAACTCCTTCTTGAAAACATTTAAAACCCTCTCTACTATGAAGTCCTCCAGGCTTTTCTTCCCTTTGCAAGTCAAAGAGCTGGCAAGATGCATCCTTAACATATGAGCTTGCAATTAAATAGCCACTAATTGACACAAACTAGGTCAAGTCCATTTGCAGTTACAGACACACTTGGGTGAATATATCACTTTATTCAGGAGCTACAAGACAGTGACATTTTGACCATAATGTGTCACGGTCAACTTGATGTCTCACAAATTGAAAAAAAAAATTAAACATACATAATGACAAAAAGATCATATCTTCAGGAATAATTGAGTGCAGTGTTTTTGAATTGGAGCACTGTATCCCAAACACAAAGTAAGAATTTATTACTACTTCTGAATGCATGGAAAATATCACCTTTATCGTTCAAATAGTTTATCTTTCCCATAAACAGAACCCAGCAATCGTTTTGCACTGTTTTAAAACAAAAAGTGACTTTGACAGATTTAACGTTTTGTATGAGATACACAAGTAACTGGTCTTTTAAATAATTCCAAAAGTAAAAACTGCTGTATTTCATTGCAATGAGAACAAACACATATCTGCGTTGAAAAAGGAAACCACTTGACATTTAGTTGCACGAAGTTCCCATAATACGTGAAGAAAGTTTCCTGTAGTTGTACAACATCCTCCAAGTCTAAAAGCAAAATACAACAACTGACCGTGACTTGTTTCCGATGCATACCAATACTGATTACGTAAAATACAATGCCTCATTAATGGCAAGTAGAACAACCATGACAGTGCTGCCAAGTTCCCCAGAGAACCAGTCTCACATGCCTGGCTCTGAACCAAAGTATAAAACTGCTGGGACAGTCTTCAGAGCTGCATGTCTTGGTCAGTTTCAACAGATTTACAGGGAGTCTGCAGCCTGCTGTTCAAGACCATTGGTTGGGGAGCCCAGTGAATGAGTGCAGCTTTATTTTGATTTTTTGCATCTATTTTCAATGGGGATTTGTCCCAGCTAACTTCATTTGTACGGTCTTATGGCATTTCCTTCAAGCAGTTCACAATTAAATGAAAAGGCAATCGTATGTACCATTGTGCTTTCCAGGAAAAGACATCTAGGAAGACTGCAGTAAGTAAACCCATTCCAGTACGGCTCAGTAGTAATCCTTGAACCATCAGCTGCAAATGCAGTTAAAAGTGCTCCATTTCTATGCTGGCCCAAAGACATGCCAAATCAAGCATAGAAACCCCATCTGGTTTAACATGGTCATGCCACACTGGTGGATGTTAAAAGATTGCCTGTATTTGGGGATAAATAGAATTACCTTTCTACCAGTAACAGACAAGGATCCCTCCTAATCACATACAGAGAAGTCACTAAAAGCTTGATCAAACATGTAGGTTTTGAGGACAGTCTTAAAAGGAGACAGAGGAGGTTTAAGGAGGGAATTCCAGAGCTTAGGGGTTAGAAGGCTGAAGGCACGGCTGCCAATGATGTGAATGAAGTGGGGGATGCACAAGAGGTCAGGGTGGTGGGTTGCAGAGTTCTGAGGGTTGAAGGAGGTTACAGAGAAAGGGAGGGGTGAGGCCATAGAGGGATTACACACAAGGACAAGACTTTTAAAATCAAGGTTTTGGAAGTCCAAAAGCCAATGCAGATCAGTGAACAAGACTTGGTGCAAGTTAGGATATGGGCAACAGAGTATTGGATAAGCTCAAGTTATTGGACAGTAGAGGTTCAGTCAGGAGGGCACTGAAATAGTTATGTCTAGAGGCAACAAAAGCATGGGTTTCAGCAGCAGATGGGCTGAGGTAGGGGAAGAAATGGACAATATTGCAGAGGCGCGAGTAAGCAGACTTTGGAGAGGATATGGGGGTCATAAGCTGAGCTCTGGGTCAAATAGGATGCTGAGGTTGCGAACAGTCTAGTTCAGCCTCAGAGAGGGTGGCCAGAGGGGTAGATGAAATGGGCTTTATGGCTCTATTCCCTACTCACATCATTCATAAGAAACTGGTGCCAAACCCAATGTTCAAATACCTCAAAAAAAAAGAACCAGTTTATGCTCAAAACACATTTCTCAATAAACATTAAACTCTCTTCGATTATAGGCAGATTTCAAGGCACTGATTTCTTGCTGGCAGACGCCTATCTCCAATTCCAAATAATTTTCCTGTATGGGCACATTCTGTTCAGATATAAAACTACTTTTGAATGCTGGCAAGTCAAATTTCATTTTGTTAGTGCAGTCCGATAATTGGAATGGGCTTAATCCAAATTGACATTTCCTTCTGACATGATGAATAATTTGCACTTTGAATTTGTCCATTGACAAAAAATTGCAGTGAAAAACTACAGCAATGCAAGAAAAGTTAGAATGTGAAAAGGCAAGTCAACCTATTGCACCCATTCATTTCAGATAATGGATACCATAATGGATGCTACCCAATTCAACATGTAAAGGGTATGCAATGAGTCTCTTTTCCAACCCCAATAGTCAAGTGAACTCTCCCAACACATTTAACTTTTTATGCACTCTGCACATCCATCTTGGCCGAGTTGCCTTCCTCAAGGTCTTTGGTATGACTGCAACTCATGAACCACTTTCCATAAGGCATTCACATTGTCTCCATTTATACTTAATTGTCAGTCTGTACAATTTCAGATCAGCAGCAGTGATTTATAGCTAAATTCCCTATATCTATCAAAATGGAAATAGTTTTTTTGATTAAGATGGGGTGGGAAGAGAAAGAGGGAAATCATATGCACAACTGTAAACAACAAATCCATTTCCAAACTAACTGGTGAAAGAAATTTTCCATCCTGACTCAGAGTTTCCGTATAGACCATTTCCTTAAATGCTTTTCCAAGTCAGTAGCTAATTAAAAGGTCAGTTGAAAGGAACAGATATCAGACTAGTGAACTGAAACCCCTCCATTTCCTGAATCATTTGGGTTGCACAGGCAATATTCTGCACAAGCGTTTTACAATTCATTTATACAGTCCTTCCAGTGGAAGTATTTCCACAATATTTCACGATTCTCCTGGCTCCCAATTTGTCCCATTTATACTGCAGACTGAAATCACAGGCCAACAACACAGCACCTACATACGTCCAGGAATTGTGCGTGCACAGCTGATCTGAAGTCACAGTGAAGACTTTACTTACCTCGCCACAGACCAAGTGAGCTCAGTGCACCTGAAGGCAGGACAAAAATGGCACTGACATCAAATGCCACTGATGGTGTACCTTTGCTGTCAACATTGGTTTGCAGATTCAGGTGATATCCTGTGGGCGGCACAGTGGCGCAGTGGTTAGCACCGCAGCCTCACAGCTCCAGCGATCCGGGTTCAATTCTGGGTGCTGCCTGTGTGGAGTTTGCAAGTTCTCCCTGTGTCTGCGTGGGTTTTCTCCGGGTGCTCCGGTTTCCTCCCACAAGCCAAAAGACTTGCAGGTTGGTAGGTAAATTGGCCATTATAAATTGTCCCTAGTATAGGTAGGTGGTAGGGAAATATAGGGACAGGCGGGAATGTGGTAGGAATATGGGATTAGTGTAGGATTAGTATAAATGGGTGGTTGATGGTCGGCACAGACTCGGTGGGCCGCAGGGCCTGTTTCAGTGCTGTATCTCTAAACTAAGATCTCTCACCTTTGGAAGAACACATGATGCCTCACGTTAAGGCAGTGTAAGTTCTTTATGAAGTAGAGGATTATTCGTGTACCAGACCACTCAGCTCTACCATCCCCATCCCCACCACCCGCCCCCCACCACCTCCAAGGAAATTTGACAGAGTGTGTTAAGCGGCACATGTATTTCATCACTCCCCAAGAAGAAGAAACAGAGTAGGAGTCGATAATAAAGGCAAATTCCGGGAGTCCCACTTCTGTAATTTACAGCCTACCTCTTTGACCAAGCTTTTGGTCATCTGTCCTGATAGTTCCTTCTGTGGTTTGGTGTCAAATTTGATTGATAACACTCTTAAAGTGGCTTAGGATGTTTTGCTACATTAAAGGTGCTATATTTATACACACAAGTCTTTTCTGTTTAAAAAAATATATTCTTTAGAGACCCATTCTCTGTTTGGCCTGTGTATTATTAGAAGCCCATGGATGTTTTTTCCCCTCTCCCAAGGGAAGAAGACACACAGCACAATGAGAAATGCGATCGGCTTTACAGAAACAGTCTAGAGATTCAAACAAAATGTAAGGAGAACAAAATATAAGAAGCTGCTCCACTTCCTTAAACACTTCCTACAACGCCCATTTTCTCACTAGTCCAGGTGCTCTTGTCTCCCTACAGTACTTTCTCAAATCTGCCAGGTGGAGAAAATCTCAATGAAAGATTTGGAAAAAAAAAGTGAGGTGAGTCACACAAGAGACTGATTCTCTCCCCGAGCAGTGGCTCCCCATAACAACTGATCTGATCTCTCACGAGGTTTTCATTGACAAGTGAGGTTCCAATGTAAGTCCTGACAGTAAAAGGAAAGACTTGCATTTATCTAGTGTCTTCCAGAACCACTTGCATGTGTATAAGCGTCTTTATCATTGTCAAGTCTCAGGGCTGCAGTACGTCCCAAAGTGCTTTATAGCCAATTAAGTATTTTTTGAAATGTAGTCACTGTTATAATGAAGGAAACGCAGCAGCCAATTTGCCCACAAGGACCCACAAACAGCAACATGATAATCTATATTTAGGCATTAGTTGATGGATAAATATTGGCCTAGACACCGGGGGAGAAGGTCTCACCCAAACATGTCCTAATGCATCAGATTCAAATAGAAACAGCACTTATATCTTTGTGCCTGTGCTATAGTATAAAGTCTGTGTACATCTCAATGCTGAAAGTAAGCTGCTAGTGTGAAAAGAACCTGACCACTCTACTCAGAGATCAACGTGTTATCTGCCATACAACCAACAACATAGGGATAAACAACAGAATATACTGCTGACATTGCAGTGGGTCTCTGGATGGCATTAACGCCTAACTACGCAAGTGCTTTTATCTGTCACTCAATTTAAGCCTATGAAGAATTAAACACTAGTCAATACTAGAACACGTGCAGCCTTTCAATGTGAAGCAGCATGCCTAGGAGTGATCCAAAACGGTTTGCTATTATTTTACCTTTGTATAATGTGTATAGACGTAAAACAGTAAGAAGTGTCAGCAACTACATAACACAAAGAGCTTTCCTCAATCATCAGGCCTGAACAGTACTCGTTGAGCGCTACAGTTGTTCATCATGTCCGCTGAAAGCTATGTTACAATTCCAGTTAGCATCTATCTAATTAAAAAAAAAATTGGTATGTATAACCACAAGAAAAACCACAGTGTGCTTTTCCTAGGTTGTTGGCAGTTATGCATTTTATCTGCACCTTAGATTAGATTAGATTAGATTAGAGATACAGCACTGAAACAGGCCCTTCGGCCCACCGAGTCTGTGCCGACCATCAACCCCCCATTTATACTAATCCTACACTAATCCCATATTCCTACCAAACATCCTTACTCAGTGTCAAGTCTAAAACTTCACATTTTAGATATGGGAACCTTTTGCATTATTTACAAATGGAAAATGCTTCTTTCACAAAAACCGAAATAATAAAAAAGGGACCACATTTTCAGTATGAATGAGAACTTAAAACAATGTCTGATGCACATTTTATTCACCGAGTGCTGCAGTGGGTGAAACTGTATTCATCAGGTTCAAACATGAGTAAGTTTATGACAATCAGGGCTCATTTTAAATCTTACATTAAGTTTATGCCAGTAAACGGTTATAACCTTCTCTCTCAAGCTATAATTAGATTTTAGAAAAGGTTAGGGACTCCATTGATAAATTTCAACAGATACCAACAGATACCCTACTCATCAACTCAAATACATTATTTAAAAAAAATGCTACTGACCAAGAGCCGGAAAGTGGGAATAGACTGGATGGTTCCTCGTTGGCCAGCATGGACATGATGGGCTGAATGGCTTCCTTCTGTGCTATGATTCTATGATTAAATTTTGCGATATAATAAAATAAACCTGTCATTTAGAACTTGTTCAAAAAGTAGAACTTCCTGGGAAAACAACTATGATATGCAGTTATTCAGTTTATTGGGATACTCACCTATTCAATTCTGGGATTTTTAAAAAATCCGCCCTCTCCTTCTTTCCCCTCTCATTAGTACTCAAATGCCTTGACAATAATATTCTGCACAAAGTTTATAGCATATCCCTCCCTCCCTACTTACAACACAAATATTGGTACTGAAGTAATAAGGTTGGACAATGCATTCACTGGTTAGTGTACCATCCCTTGAAACCCTTTCCCATTACTTCAGAAATGACCCCCAGGAGACAAAATTCACCATATTTGTACACAGTTCCATCTTCTTCGCCCAGAAATAAGTTATACACTAAATGAGCAGGAGCGAAGGAAAAGAACAATTTTGCAACTGAGCATGATAAAATGTAATTAGGTCTTCATTCCATTTTAGTTATTGAGAGTATTCAGAAACCAATACGAGATATCCTCAATAGTAGTTTCACATGCAAAAACAAACTAAATTACCACATGCTCCCCAAGTCAAAAAGGTCCTAGATGACAACAAGAAGGATTATAAACTGATCCAAAACGCACAATGAACTGAAACTAGATATTTACACTCAAAGTTTTAAAAAAAAACTAAAATTAAGCCAAATCCTTACCCGAACATCAACATCAGTGAAGACTTCAGTGTCAGGCAAGCAGGCAATCAGAATAATGTTGCAGTTAAGGCTTTGAAAATGCATGCTTTCTGTAGGAAAAGGCTCCCAGGTCTGATTTGTAAACCAGCAAAACAGTATTGAGTTGCTGATGACACTTCTATGAATTACAAGCTGTCGTGCTCTCCTCTAATTTATACAGAATCTAGTGCTCAACCTCAGGAGTTTACAGTATGAGACAGCAGATTCTTAAATAAAACCTGCATGTTCCAACGAGGACAAAATGAACTTCGAATGGAAAGTAGTGACATCAGCACTTAGTCAAGATATCTATGCTAATCAGCTTGGCTTTGCACTGGAAGATGGAAAAAACAGCTGATGTTGCCTGGCAGCTGTGTTATCATTGATTCTGCACATAGTTTCCATCAGCAGTAATTCCATTCAACACCCACAATATGCACTTGATTTGAATGGCTTGCCTAAGATGGAAAATTTTACTCTGTTAAAAGAACTGTTAAATAGTAACAGGAATAAATCGTTAAACTGCTTTTGAAGATGTTAAAGAGAATGATAGGAAAATTAACAAACCACCCCTTGAATCTCCCCAACCCTCTTTCCTTTTATGGCAGGCACCTCATGAATTTAACTACTTTGATTAAAACAAAAAATATAAGAACTGCCAGCAGCATTGCACATATAGCAGGTTCCACTAATAAATTTCATAGAATTCTTTGGGAAATGTCCAAGAGGCTGTAAAACATTTAAGGGTGCTGCTGTATTAGGGTTAGTAGCTGGAGAATGGTTATCTGTTGAATGGGACGGGTGGCAGCAGCCTTCAACTGTACTGCCAGCTCCATATCATATTCTGGCCAAGGAAAACTAAACTCTTGGAGAGTGAGTGGGTGGGTGGCGGGGTGGGGGGAGGGGTGCGGGGGTTGGTGGAGGAGAAACAAGAGTCAGTTTCTCCATTAAAGAAAGCCATGATGGCTCTTAGGAATTGTAGCCCGAGGACACTGCACAAATTTAATACAAAACAAGAAATCAGACAGACTCAAAAGGTCGTGACCAGCAAGAAATAATAAAAAGACCTCTTCTTTCTCCCATGGCATAAACATCGATATAGACCTGTTAGGCCATAAGGTCTATTTCTCTGCTGTAAATTCGATGCAATTGTAGCAGCTTTAAAATTCTCAATTTAAATTAGATGCAATTTCAGGCTCCAGGTAATAACCCAGGACGAAATATCTGGAATAAGATTGGATATACACAGTATAAGCATGCCTGTGCGGAGTTTGCAAGTTCTCCCTGTGACCGCGTGGGTTTCCGCCGGGTGCTCCGGTTTCCTCCCACAGCCAAAGACTTGCAGGTTGATGGGTAAATTGGCCGTTGTAAATTGCCCCTAGTGTAGGTAGGTGGTAGGAGAATGGTGGGTATGTGGTAGGGAATATGGGATTAATGTAGGATTAGTATAAATGGGTGGTTGTTGGTCGGCACAGACTCGGTGGGCCGAAGGGCCTGTTTCAGTGCTGTATCTCTAAATAAATAAATAGATAAAAGAATGAGGATGTGCTTGCTGTCTGACAATTAATAAGGAAAGCGTCAACAAAATGTGACTGAGAACATGTTAACAGGATTAAATGTGGCAATTACCAAAGTATGGAAGACTTAAATATGCACACACTTTTGTGGGAAACCAAGGCACTTGGAAAATCTGTCATGCTTAGTTTGTGGAAACAAGGAAGGAGTTACATACATGCGTGGCTGAGAATGAGGAAGGAACATATTTACAGCCTATTAAGTGGGACTTTGCTCATTAACCAAGTTTTATTTTTAAAACAAATCTATTTCAAAATAGGTCAAAAATGTCCACTTAGATCTGCCAACTACTACCACCACCAGGAAGCTCGCATGAAGGCCTATGAAAGCGTGGAGCACTTTTCAAGCAACATCAGTGACTGTTCCATCCATTTCACCAGGTAATTCAGGAACCCACTTTGATAAGGAATACAAAAGCAAAATATTGTGCAAGCTGGAAATCTGAAATAAAAACTGCTGGAAATGCTGGAAAAACTAGTTCTGGCAAAGGCTCTGCAAAAGGAATTGGACAGTTCAACCCAGTATACAGAGATCACATACATCAAAGTAACCCTAATGGCTAGAAGTTGGCAATTCGAGTGCAGTAGAATGATGAAGAATGATACCAGACAGAGGTAGGTGTGTTATCATTGCTCAATCTCAAGGTATATTGCTTCACTCTGCCAGTGGTTCTCGCTATGCCTGACCAGGGAGCCATACTCTGTCATACCCGATAATTACTACTGCTACTACACCTATGGGCTGTATTTATATAGAGCCTTTAACATCATAAAACACCCCAAGGTGATTCACAGGACTGTTATCAAGCAAAAGCTGACACTGAGCCACATTAGGAGACAGCAAGTCAGATGACCAAAAGCTTGATCAAAGAGTTAGGTTTTAAGGAACATCTTAAAAAGGAGGAAAGAGAGGCAGAAAGGTTTAGTGAGGGAATTCCCGAGCTTAGGGCTCAGGCAGCTGAAGGCACAGCCACCAATGGTAGAGTGATTAAAATTGGGGATGTGCAAGATGCCAAAATTAGATGAGCGCAGGTATCTTACTGGGCTGTGGGGCTGGATCACAGAGACAGACTGGGGCAAGGCCATGGAGGGATTTGAATCTTTGTTTCTCTCACTGCAGATGCTGCCTGAGCTGCTGAGTTTCTAGCATTCACTGTTTCTATTTCAGCTTTGATAACTGTTGTACCAAGTGTCCAATAATGTTTCCCCACCAAAACCTGCGCTTAGTGCATAAAGTATTGTTCTATAAGATTAGCACAATGAAATTTGTGAAACATTTGGAACACTGAGCTCCATTACAGAATGCAATATATAAATTGCAATAAATGTTAATTTTCAATTACGTCAGTACAACTCTCTTCGTCGCACAGCTAACCTTTAGCAGCCATTCACAGCACACTGATAATATTTACATGAAGCATTTACTGTTACTTTCTTTGTTGATTAAAATACAGTTGACATTTTAATGTTTTGTCAGTGTACGGTTTTGTCCTTCAAACTTTTGAACTGCAATTTTCTCAAATTCAGATATTGACAATCATAATGAAACAATCACGTTAACTAATCACTGACGCAACACTCTCCACATGTGGCAAAGGCTCTGCAAAAGGAACTGACAGTTTAACCCAGTATACAGAGATCACATACATCAAAGTAACCCTAATTGCTATAAGTTGGCAATTTGAGTGCAGTAGAATGACGAAGAATGATACTGGACAGAGGTAGGTGTGTTATCATTGCTCAATCTCAAGGTATATTGCTTCACTCTGCCAATGGTTCTCGCTATGCCTTACCAGGGAGCCATACTCTGTCATACCTGATAACTACTACTGCTAGTTCACCTATGGGCTGTATTTATATAGAGCCTTTAACATCATAAAACACCCCAAGGTGATTCACAGGACTGTTATCACGCAAAATCTGACACTGAGCCACATTAGGAAATAGCAGGTCAGATGACCAAAAGCTTGGTCAAAGAGGTAGGTTTTAAGGAACATCTTAAAGGAGGAGAGAGAGGCAAGGGCAAGGCCATGGAGGGATTTGAAAACAAGGATAAGAAAAAAAAGTGTCCCATTTTCCAGTATTGGCCTTACACAGCATCTATACAAAAATTCACCAGAAAGAGGTAAACTTGCTACAACTACAGACTTTAGACATGTGGGTATAAGAAAACAGTGGGGTGGGAAGAGACAAAAAATTTGCAACATTCTTCTCATTCCATTTTAGGATCTCATCTTATATACAGACAACAGTTTGATAAGTGGATGTCTAGATTTCTCTTGCTTAAGTATACATTGGTGAATTTATTGTTTTACCAGACTTGCCATATTGTTATTTACACCATTTGGACTCATTGGCCGAAAACAGTGGGAAAGTGGCGGGGGGGAGGGGGGGGGGGCGTAAAATGGAGGAGGCTCGGCAGGCCCTTCTCAACCTGCTCCCACCTCTGCTGCCACTTTATGCAGGGCGGCGGCAGCAAATAACAGCCCGCACCCCACCCCCCCCCCCCCAGGCCAATCAAGGCCCTCAAGTGGCCACTTACCTTGGTTCCGGGGCTCCCCGACATCATCTTCTTGAAGTTGGGCTGCAGTCCCAGCAGTAGCCACTGCTCACAGTGGCACTGCTGGGACTAAGAGCTGCCGGCCCGCTGAATGTCCGGCAGCTCCATTCGGCAGGACTTGCTGCCTCAAGCGGGTGGACGTCCCGCCTCAGAACAATTAAAAGCCGGGGAACCGCAATATGTGGGTCGGATCCCCAGGCCAGGCCGAGGGAAAAATACCAGCCATTAAGAAAATTCAAATTTGATCGAGTTTTATAAGATGATGAAGGGAATAAATTGTATTTATGAAGGCAGCTTGTTTCAACTCAATATGTTAGAGTTGACCAGAGGGTCACAATCTCAAGTTACCCAAGGCCAGAACTAGATTAGAAATGTTCTTTTCCCACCGAACAGCAGACCTGTCTTGTGCAGTCGTGCCAATCTGCTGGACTGCTTCAAGCAAGAGATGGACCGGTTTCTGGTCAGGGTGGAGATCACCTCACACCAAAGACAGTTTAACATAACATTAAATATGGCTGGAGTGGTCTCCTGGACTAGTTTTGATCACCTGGGGGAGTGGGGGAGCTGTGGTCAGAGAGGAAATTTCCATTTTTTTTTTCTACTAAACAACCTGGGTTTTTAAATCTGCTTTCTCGCTTCTCCCAAGAGTTAACAAGTCTTTCAGGTGGGGTGGGACGTGTACATATTCTGATGCACAAGTCTTCATAATTGTGTGGAGTAGGCTGGATGGGCCAGTGGATCTTTGGCTTATGTTCGTAAATGCTGGGTTTTTAAAAAAAAAAATGGAAAACTCAATACTTGATTAACTCCTTTTAGCTCTGGGCAATCAAGCTTAAACAAATTTTCACAACACATCTTCCTGTCGGCCTCAGTAGAGTACAATTAGTTGTAAATCAGGATCCAAACTGTGCTACTGTAAGTGGCCAAAGAATAGGAAGTATATTTCATAACATTGTTAATGTAATGACAAATTTGGTTAGTTACAAGATATGTGCTCTTGAACAATCCATCATACGCTGATCAAAAAAAGTCACAACTCTATTTTCTTTTTAAAACATTGCGATATCAAAGCACTAAATTAAAGTCATCATGAATCAGGAGTCATTTGATTAAAATGTTGTGTAACCTTTATTTCCGCATTTCCAAAGAACACATTTGTCACTTCACTCTGGATGCTTGGTTGTATAATCACTGCAGCTGTTACACATAAGCATTGCGATATATATGGAATGCGAGCTGCAGCAAAGCACAGAATCAGTAGCCAGTCATAATATGCATGTCATATTACTGGAAAGCAACCTTGGCTTCACAGCCAGGCATCCAGCATAGCTGAAGCCCGAACTGAGGATCGAGACCACCTCCAGGAGGCGTCAACTCCAAACTTGTTGCAGTATGAGTCTTTCAAGGTGTTAGATATAGAAGTCTGTAAATAACATGTTCATCAGCATTTTGTACAGCAGTTAACAAAACATCGTGCAGACAATGCATTCCACTTTATTCTAATATGAGAACATGTTGAGCCAACAGTACAGCTGTTAAAAATGACACTTATCACAGAATTGTTACTGTGCAGAAGGAGGCCATTCGGCCCATTGTGTCTACACCAGCTCTCTGAAAGAGCACTTCATTCAGTTCCATTCCCCCGCCTTCTCCCTGTAACCCTGCACATTCTATAGACTGTTATACGAAAGGGAAGAAAGGCAGCATTAGACAAAGAAGTTACGATTGTATTTTTATAGTATAACAAAACTATTGACATTGCTGGGAAAGTTATGCAAGAAAGTGGCACTCTCAAAATGGTCAGCAGGAAAACACAATGACAAAAAACCCCCCCAAAAAATTAGCACAGAAGAGGATTCTGCCCACATCTGAGCCATTTACTCAGTAATTTTTCTTCTGCTTTTATCCAATTTCCTCACTGAAATAGCGATTAACTCAATTTCAGGAGTCACATGAATTCATGCTACAAATACATTATAACAACAATGTCAGTCACATTACAGTGCACAATGCAAATGCAACAATGAAGACAACGTTAAGTGACCATGACCTTTACTGTGTGGATAATATAAATGCACTAATGTTCACGTTTCGGGCAAGTTATAAGGCTAAATATAAAACAGATGATTGAGGTGTTTATGATGATGATGGGGCTTCTATAGGGTTGATAAAAGAGAAACCATTTCTGTTGGTGGAGAATCCAGAGTAAGTGGACACAAGCTTAAAATTAGAGCTAGGTCACTTAGAAGTGAAATCTATTCACCCAAAACTAATAGAAATCTGGAACTCACTCTCTCTCCAAAAAGACTATGGATGCAGGGTCAATTGAAGTTTTCAAGACTGAGATCGCTGGATATTTATTGGGTAAGGGTATCGAGGGATATGGATCAAAAGTGGGTAAATGGAGTTAGGTACTGATTAGTCATGATCTAACTGAACGGCAGAACAGGTTTGAGGGACTGAATGTCCTAATCCTGTTCCTGAGGTTATGGCAAGAAGGGACCAACTGCTTCCATCAGATAAACATTAAAAAGTATGGTATTCTACTTGGACAACAGAAGTTTTGAAAAACCTGTATAATGAGATAATAAACATATCAATGACTTGGGATCGTCTGGGATGGCTCAGTCTTGTGTAGAGATCAAATCTGTAGCAAAGGAAATATGGTGCAATTTAATGGAATTGGACAAAGTAGGGTGGGAGGACACTTGTATGGAGCATAACCACTGGCATAGATCAGTTGCCCAATGGCCTGGTTCTGTTCTGTAAATTCGAAGTTCTTTTTTCTTTTTCTTTTGGGCCTCCTTATCTCGAGAGACAATGGATACGCGCCTGGAGGTGGTCAGTGGTTTGTGAAGCAGCGCCTGGAGTGGCTATAAAGGCCAATTCTGGAGTGACAGGCTCTTCCACAGGTGCTGCAGAGAAATTTGTTTGTTGGGGCTGTTGCACAGTTGGCTCTCCCCTTGCGCCTCTGTCTTTTTTCCTGCCAACTACTAAGTCTCTTCGACTCGCCACAATTTAGCCCTGTCTTTATGGCTGCCCGCCAGCTCTGGCGAATGCTGGCAACTGACTCCCACGACTTGTGATCAATGTCACACGATTTCATGTCGCGTTTGCAGACGTCTTTATAACGGAGACATGGACGGCCGGTGGGTCTGATACCAGTGGCGAGCTCGCTGTACAATGTGTCTTTGGGGATCCTGCCATCTTCCATGCGGCTCACATGGCCAAGCCATCTCAAGCGCCGCTGACTCAGTAGTGTGTATAAGCTGGGGGTGTTGGCCGCTTCAAGGACTTCTGTGTTGGAGATATAGTCCTGCCACCTGATGCCAAGTATTCTCCGAAGGCAGCGAAGATGGAATGAATTGAGACGTCGCTCTTGGCTGGCATACGTTGTCCAGGCCTCGCTGCCGTAGAGCAAGGTACTGAGGACACAGGCCCGATACACTCGGACTTTTGTGTTCCATGTCAGTGCGCCATTTTCCCACACTCTCTTGGCCAGTCTGGACATAGCAGTGGAAGCCTTACCCATGCGCTTGTTGATTTCTGCATCTAGAGACAGGTTACTGGTGATAGTTGAGCCTAGGTAGGTGAACTCTTGAACCACTTCCAGAGCGTGGTCGCCAATATTGATGGATGGAGCATTTCTGACATCCTGCCCCATGATGTTCGTTTTCTTGAGGCTGATGGTTAGGCCAAATTCATTGCAGGCAGACGCAAACCTGTCGATGAGACTCTTGCAGGCATTCTTCAGTGTGAGATTTTAAAGCAGCATCGTCAGCAAAGAGGAGTTCTCTGATGAGGACTTTCCGTACTTTGGACTTTGCTCTTAGACGGGCACAAGTTCGAAGTAATTTTATGTAATTTCCATACATCGGTTTCTTGGTAACTCTCATGGAGCTATATGGTGGGCAACTGAGTTACCACTTTACAAAAATAACAAAGGAAATCTCTGCATTTAGAAACGAGGCTCACAATCCATTGAAAAGAATCTTACATTTTAACATGTTGCAATCTCTATTCGACAAATACAGTGGGCTTCAGATTAAAGTGCAACGGGCACATCAGTGTACCATTCGCTATTGGAAACTGAATCAGGTTGTAAAACTGGGATTAACAACACCTACAGCGCTTCTTGCTATTACTGGGCAAGAGCAGTTGGTATGAAAAGGAAGTTGCTGCTCCAACAATTCCAGTTTCCTTTTTAAAATTTACAATTTTTTTTTAATATACACTTAACATTGGAATTTTTATACAGTAGTAACTGCTACTTAAAAATCTAATCTGCACAGAATTTCCACTCAAAATCCCTGCAGCTACGTTTTAAAACTAAATATTTTCCAGAAGTGGTCAGCTGTCATAGCTACTATAAAAAGAGGCTTGTAATTGACAGATAATTAACTGCTTTTTGGGAGGTTAAGTTATGTTGATGGCGGGTGGTAGGGAGAGGGAAGAGTTCTAATGCAGTAATACAAAGCCAAACCGATCCATGAGCACTAAAGCACAAATCACGTTCGTGCATTGACAGAACTAAAGTTCTCAGATTGTCTGATACAGACTGTACAAAGACCTGTCTATTAATATTTGGCTTTTAGCCAAATTAATACAATATCACATTTTCCACTCCTTGCCTCAGTTGCATCTGTAAAAGGGTTTACATTAACCCATTGATGGCCACCAAATCCACACACACTAAATGTTAGATGCTTAAAAGAAATTTCCGTGCCCACAAAAAGTAATGGTGGCATAAAACAAATGAAAAAGGAAGCCATTCCATCATTACTATTTTTTTTTTTAAAGAAAGGACCCCCCCACTGTCACACGGGGGGCTGAATTTTATAATCGGCAGCGGGTGATAAAAAAAACGGCGGGTGGGCTGCAAGTCGCAGACCACCGCAATTCTAAGAACAGCGGCTCATTTAAATAGCCGCTCTCTCCACCACCCCCCACCCCAAACCACCACCCCGATCACATGGAGGGCGCAGGCTGCCCGGCCCCAGAAATGGCGTCAGCTACTTGTGCGCAGGTGCGATGCCATTTTTACCGGCTAGTTTAAACATTTAAAAGTAGTGAATTAAAATAAAAAGATATTACTTTTGCCCCACTCCCAACCCCCAATAACAATTAATTATTTGCCCTTTACCCCAAAACAACTTTATCATCTGACCTTCACCCAACAATCCCCCCCCCCCACCGAAAACTGCTCAAACATTCAACTGCAACCCTTCCCACCATCCCCTACACCCATGACGTTAATTTGACCCCATTCCCCTCCCTCCTGCACTGATCAACTTACCTCCTCCCTCCTCGCCAGTGTGGTGACTCATTTCGCTGGACGGGGATCCGAAGGCTCAGGAGTGCCAGCCACTGGGCTGAAGATTGCAGCAGGACATCAGGCGGCGACGTGAGCTTCATTAATAATTCAGTTCAATTTATTTCAATATTCAAATTGGGGTCCCGTTGCCGAGCAGTGGGGGTTGGGGGTGGGGGGGGGGTGGGGAGAAGGGTGGGGGGGTGCTGCCATGAGGCCTCCCCGCTGCCAGTAATATCGGGCTGGTCCCTCCCAGCATCGGGGTGTGCGGTGGCCCTCTCCCAGAGGCATCTTCAGGCCACCAACCCCTGCCGCCCACCCCCCGCCACGGAGACAGATGCCATGGGGGAGAACAAAATCCAGCCCATGTTGTTTGGGTTTTAATGCATTAACTATATTGCCTGTTCTTTTAAAAATTACTGTTTTGCACAAACAAAAAAAAAAAAAATGTGGGTGATTTATGAAAATATTGGAAATGCAAGCTAGTCATGGGTATTAAGATATTGATAGTCATGCTCAATCGAAAAAATGGAAAATTTGCCCCAGGTTTAAATCCTGTGACTGATGAGAAGGAGGAGGGACTCACGAGTTCAATTTTTAAACCAGTGAAGTGTGTTTTACTGAGGTTATGCCTTACTTTTTAAAAAAAAAACATGTAGCTGAATGTATGCTGGTACAGTTCCCAGTTTCCCATATCGAACAAAAACAAGAATGAATAAAGAGAAATCGCAACAAACTTATCGAAGGTACAATAGCTTTTGCATGCTTACTAACATTTGATTCAACACACTGGCTTTCAGTAGCATTTCTGTCTTTTAAGTAACCTAGATGAAAGACTCATATGTCATCCTTTGAATTGGTGAAAATCTCAAAATGAGTTACTGATGGATTGAACATATAAACTAAGACATACAAGGGTGAGGAAAGCGAAGGAGAAAGTGAAAACTAATCATAGCTTTTTTTAAAAAGGAACCCAGTGTTAAACAAGGACAAAGCCATTTACAGAACGGGAAGAAAGAAATATCAAGACATACTTGAGGTCAAACGAGTTTGAAAGATGCCAAGAGTCAAAACATTAGGGCTGCTGTGAATCAATTGAGGATATTTAAAATATTGGAAGCTGGAAGATAAGGTTGTTGAAGCATTTAAAGATTTTTTCCTACTATCTTTCACTTGCATAGAAGGCGGAAGTATGAAAAAAAGATCAGTTTAGTTCTGAAGGTATGTTAGGCAGAAAATGAGGATTGAAAAAAAAACGTGTACTGAACTCTTCTAATTAGTTTTCACTGGCCTCAGTGTAGAATCATAGATTCATCCAATGTTGACCAGGAATTCAAGGGATGGCTAAATAGACCAACACTGCATTTGTTCACAGAAATCACAGAACAGGGTGCCCGATTGACGACCGCCGCCGTTTCCCCAACCACCCCCAGGACCCATGACGCCCCCCCCAATTCCCCCCAAACGACCACCCTTGGCTCGCCGGGTCCGACCAATTACCCCTGACGAGGCAACCCAAACTTACCTGCAGTCCTGGCTCCATGTCCTTGGCTGGGCTGCAGACCAAGAGCTGCCTGCTGGCAGCTCAATGAGGCAGGACTTCCTCCCTCGAGTGAGTGAAAGTCTCGCCTCGGAACAATTAAAGCCTGGGGACCTGGACAAGTTGGGATGGATCCCCAGGCCAGGCAGAAATGGTTCGCCACCAACTTTTACGTCGGTGGCTGGCTCCCGTCCACCTGATGTAAAATCCAGCCCATTGTCTACCAGCCATCACATCAAATAGAATCTTTACATTAGGTTTTTGAAGGTCCAAAAAACATATTAAAATACAGTCCTAGTCAGCCTTGGCTCAGTGATAACACGCTCACCTCTAAGCCATAATGTTGTGGGTTCAAGTCCTTCTATAGAGACTTGAGCACATAATCTAGGCTGACACTTCAGTGCAGTATTGAGGGAGTGCTGCACTGTCAGAGGGTGCCATCTTTCAGATGAGATGTTTTCCTCAGTGTCCTGGCTCAAATTTATCCTTCAACCAACATTACTAAAACAGATTATCTAGCCATTATCTCATTGCTGTTTTTGGACCTTGCTGCACACCATTTGGATGCTGTGTTTTCTTACATTACAACAGTGACTAGACTTCAAAAATATTTCATTGCTTTAGGACGTTCTGAGGTCATGGAAGTTGCTACATAAATGCAATCACATTCCTTTTCCTACAACTCTGTTTATTTTTAATGCTTCCAAATTTCTAGAATACACAACGCTATAAAGGCGGTCATTCGTGTCGACTACCCAGATCCTTTCACGTTATCAGCGAAAGGGGAAGGGCAAAGCCCCTAGGGCTAGTAAATACATCTTATATAAACAGATGTTTCTCGCAACAATGTACATTACCTTACACGTTTGCAATGTGTTGATCACAGTTGCAATATGCCCTCGGAATGTGTGATTGGAATACATGAATAAACTACGTTTACCAGCAATGAAAATAGAGGAAGGGATTTGCCCACTTAAACGAACAAGGTCTTATTTTAAAAATTAACCCAGTAGGAATTGTGGGGACAAAAAAAAGAGGTTGCCCAACAGCAAATCCGGGAACGGAAAAGGTTATATTGCAACTAAGTGAATGCCTAATCTCCTCAAATTCTTGGATGCCTCTCAAGGGCATCTGACAGCAAGTCAACACAGTTTACATAAAGTTTAAAATAACCTCTCAAACGAGTTATATTTGGAATAGTGTGTGCAATCCTGGGCATCCTACAATTAAATACATTGGAAGGGGTTCTGAGAAGAAGGAACCAGGTCTATAAACATTGCAAGGCATGGATTACACTGACACGCAGGTTTAGGTTGAGCTGACATCATGAAATTACAGGACAAATATACAAAAATTGGCGAGTCTCAAGTAAGGCAGGAGATTCTCTTCCTCTTCCTCACCCTTCTAACAGACGCGCTAGATGTGTAGAATGGTGCTATTAATATATTGGTAGAAGGAGCTGGATGAATCTGCCTATATTATCGCTACTAAAACTGTTGGAAAAATACACGATTGAACAAAACTACTGAATCTCTGATTCTAATCCAAACGGTAGTAAGGAATCATCAGCATTTGTAAATGCAATTCATCTGAATTTATTTTAAAAAGATTAACTTTTTTCACACATATAGAGGCAATGACAATTTTAAACAATGAACAGCTGGGGCTAGATTTTTGCATCGGGGATGGGAAATGGAAGTAGGGACTGTTTCTAGGTCATAAACCCGCCCCCTCAGGGGGAGGCTGGGGGGGTAACGACCGACTGAAATACAGGCCCAATTTAAACTTGCCACAGCAGCCATTACTGTGGCTGCAGTTTGAGTGGTCAAAGTACACAGTGAAGAAAGACAAAGAAGTTTGGGTTGCATTTCTCATAGTAATGATGTCGCAGTAAAGCCGCAAGCCTGGATCGCGGAGCAGGGAAACCCCTCATTTTTCAGATGCAAATCTTGAGGTCCTGCTGGAGGTCGTGAGGGAAGTCCTCTTTCCAGAGGGCAGGGGTCGGCAACGTGTCCGTGGTAAAAAATAAATTGGAGGTCTGTGACTGATAACTTCAGGGTTGAGAAATTTCCACCAAGTGACAGATTTCCGACATTGCGATGTTGGAAATCCACCATTGGCTTCTTTTTTCTAATCTAACCGACTTCAGAAAAAAAAAATCGCAAATGTAGAGTTTCACAGCTGACAGGTGCCGAGAGCAGGTTGAACAGTACATCTGAACTTCGGACAGCTTTGTGGTTTCCAGTGGGTTCCTGTTTTTTTTTATATATAAGCCTGCTGGGAGAGTGAGCGGGGAACGGCGGGGGGGGGGCTAAAGAGGGAGCGGGGGGGGGGAGGGAGAGATAAAGAGGAAGCGCGTGGGGCGGGAATGGTCCTCTGTTGAAGCTTCACCAGACTGACACCTCATTTTGAGGTATGGATGGTGCTGCTCCTGGCATGCCCTCCTGCACTCTTCATGGAACCAGGGTTGCATCCCCCAGCTTGATGGTCATGGCAGAGTGGGGGATATGCTGGGCCAATTAGGTTACAGATTGTGGGTGAATACAATTCTGCTGCAGTTGATGGCCCACAGCGCCTCATGGATGCCCAGTTTTGAGTTGATAGCTCTGTTGTAATTCTATCCCATTTAGCACGGTAGTAGTGCCAGACAGCACGATGGAGGGTATCCTCAGTGTGCAGACAGGACTTCGTCTCCACAAGGACTATGCAGTGGTCACTCCTACCAATACCGTCATGGACAAATGCATCTGCGACAGTTTGATTGATGAAGATGAGGTCAAGTAGGTTTTTCTCGCTTGTTGGCTCCCTCACCACCTGCCGCAGACCCAGTCTAGCAGCTATGTCCTTTAAGACTCGACCAGCTCGGTCAGTAGTGGTGCTACCGAGCCACTCTTGGTGATGGACATTGAAGTCCCCCACCCAGAGTACCTTTTGCCTCCTTGCTACCTTCAGTGATTCTTCCAACTGGTGTTCAAGTTGGAGGAGTACTGATTCATCAGCTGGGGGGGGGGGGGGCAGGGGGTTGCGGGTAGGTGGTAATCAGCAGGTTTGACCTTTGCCATGAGACTTCATGGGGTCCGCAGTCAATGCTGAGGACTCCCAATGGAATTCCCTCCCGACTGTATACCATTGTGCCACCAGTGGGACAGGACATGCTCAGGAATGGCGATGGTGGTGTCTGGGACATTGTTAGGTATGATTCGATGAGTATGACTATGTCAGGCTGTTGCTTGACTAGTCTGTGGGACAACTCTCCCAATTTTGGCATAAGCCCCCAGATGTTAGTAAGGAGGACTTTGCAGGGTCGACAGGGCTGGATTTGTCGTTGTTGTTTCCAGTGCCTAGGTCGATGCCGGGTGGTCCGTCCGGTTTCATTCCTCTTCTTAAACTTGGTAGCAGTTTGATACAACTGAGTGGCATGCCAGGCCGTTTCAGAGGGCAGTTCAGAGTCAACCACATTGCTATAGGTCTGGAGTCACATGTAGGCCAGACCAAGTAAGGATGATAGATTTCCTTCCCTAAAAGACATTAGTGAATCAGATGGATTTTTACAACAAACAACAATGGTTTCATCGTCATCACTAGACTCGCATTTTAATTCCAGATTTATTAATTGAATTCAAATTCCATCATCTGCCGTGGCAGGATTCGGACCCATGTCCCCAGAGCATTAGCCTGGGGCTCTGGGTTACTAGTCTAGTGGCATTACCACTATGCCACGGCCTCCCCTTATCTTACTGGGTAGTCACTGGGTGTCCGATGGCCACATGGGTGCGATCAATGATGCCCTGCACCTGGGGGAATCCTGCGATGGTAGGGAAACCCATTGTCCCCTGCGCATGCAAGGCCACGTCTGTTGTGATCAGAACGTACTGTCCAGCCCTGGCAAATAGGACATCCGTGACCTGTGAGATGCCACCAAGGTCCACAGCTGACTTTAGAAGGAGCCAGAGGGGAAGAAGTTCAAAGCCACAGTGACCTTGAGATCTTTGGTGACAGGGGCACAGATATCTGTGACCATCTGCCTGCGGAGTCGCAGTTTCATGCAGCACTGGTTCTCTGTCATCTCCAGGTTCCTCAGGCTTTGACAGTAGATCCCACATTAAGGATATGGCCTCCATGTTCCTCCTGTCCTTCATTCCTCTCCCCAGCCCTCCTGATGTCCGGGACTCCACCCTTCCTGTGGAGGGTCTTGTTTCTCATTGCCACTGGGCCCAAAATCTGAGAGGTGCCCCCACTGCCAGCTGATTCCTTCCTTGTGGTCAGGGGGCCCCCCAAATTATGCTAGACTGTTTTGCCCTCTGCTGTTATGCTTTCATGATGCCAGGAGGGCGATGACCCCTCTGCAATGCCCGATCACTTCCTGTCCACCCTCCTTCTACCTGCGCAGTGCCAAGGGCACCTGTTTGTCAATAGCCGAGGTCCCCTCTGTGCCACTCACCCTTTTATGGGGCTGAGGCAATTGCCTGGGACGGCCATGACCAGCTCACCCACTGTGTGCCTGCCTCCTTTCACCTCGTCTTCCCCAGACAGCGTGCTTAACCCATGCGCCCTGCGAAAATCTCTTAATGAGCTCTTCAACCACCTTGATTGACCTTAATCAGGGATCCGGCAGAATTGTGAGACCGCCCTCCCCCTGTCCTGGTGCACATGGCTAGCGTTGGGAATGGCACACGGACGGCGCTGTATCTTCAGGCCTCATCTACCTCCGATCCTACCCGCAATCTAAATGTCATTAGACACAATGGCTGACGCATTTAGAATGATAAAGTTGAAAGGGGTGGGAGGAGATTGAAAGAGGGGGAGAGAGAGAAATGGTTATTATTATTGATACATTGCTGGGAAAGAGTAGAGGAAATGTACATCCGCATCCAGGGTCCATGTTGTACTTGACTTATGATAATAATGGAGACATTTCTGCTTCAAGGTTTACGACTCTCTGGGGCAGGTGGCCTTTTCCTGCTGTCATTTTTGTAGTTCCATTGCCCAATATGGGCATTCCTCACCTCAATAAGAAAGCACAGAATAAAGCCATACAACTGGATTCAACCAAAAAAAAATACAGTTGCAATAAAAAATAATTTATTTCTTCTGAAAATATGCAGTATAAATAAAAATTCTGAGATCCAAAAGTTGCAGCTGCTTGTGTATAATGACCTTTGCTTGCAGGCAAACAGTCATGCTTTGTTTTTTCAGAATAGGCTATTTTAAGAACACTGTCTGAGCAAAATCTTCCCCATGAGTTAAATGATCCTTCAAATATTTAGCTTCTGTTCTCTGCTGCTGCTGACGCTGACTATTTATGGCACGATGAGATCTGTTAAGAAATTTCAACTTGAGGATGTTATGAGCCATCATTATTGCAAATGAATTATTATGGAAAACCATTACATGCATGTACATGCACTTCTTTTTCTTTGGCCTGCTTATCTCGGGGGACAATAGGTAAATGCCTGGAGGTGGTCAATGGTTTGTGGAGCAGCGCCTGGAGTGGCTATAAAGGCCAATACTAGAGTGACAGGCTCTTCCACAGGTGCTGCAGAAAAAATTGGTTGTCGGGGCTGTTACACAGTTGGCTCTCCCCTTGCGCTTCTGTCTTTTATCCTGCCAACTGCTAAGACTTTGACTCGCCACACTTTAGCCCCGCCTTAATGGCTGCCCGCCAGCTCTGGCGATCGCTGGCAACTGACTCCCACGACTTGTGATCAATGTCACAGGACTTCATGTCGCGTTTGCAGACGTCTTTAAAGCGGAGACATGGACGGCCGGTAGGTCTGATACCAGTGGCGAGCTCGTTGTACAATGTGTCCTTGGGGATCCTGCCATCTTCCATGTGGCTCACATGGCCAAGCCATCTCAAGCGCTGCTGACTCAGTAGTGTGTATAAGCTGGGGATGTTGGCCGCCTCGAGGACTTCGGTGTTGGAGATGCGGTCCTGCCGCCTGATGCCAAGGATTCTCCGAAGGCAGCGAAGATGGAATGAATTGAGACGTCGCTCTTGGCTGACATACGTTGTCCAGACCTCGCTGCCGTAGAGCAAGGTACTGAGGACACAGGCTTGATACACTCGGACTCTTGCGTTCCATGTCAGTGCGCCATTTTCCCACACTCTCTTGGCCAGTCTGGACATAGCAGTGGAAGCCTTTCCCATGTGCTTGTTGATTTCTGCATCGAGAGACAGGTTACTGGTGATAGTTGAGCCTAGGTAGGTGAACTCTTGAACCACTTCCAGAGCGTGGCCGCTGATATTGATGGATGGAGCATTTCTGACGTCCTGTCCCATGATGTTCGTTTTCTTGAGGCTGATGGTTAGGCCAAATTCGTTGCAGGCAGCCGCAAACCTGTCGATGAGACTCTGCAGACACTCTTCAGTGTGAGATGTTAATGCAGCATCGTCAGCAAAGAGGAGTTCCCTGAGGAGGACTTTCCGCACTTTGGTCTTCGCTCTATACATCATTTAACACCAATTAAAACATTATGTCGTTCCATTTTCATAATTTTACTTTATATAGAGTCATATAGAGAGAGATACAGCACTGAAACAGGCCCTTTGGCCCAACAACCACCCATTTATACTAATCCTACATTAATCCCATATTTCCTACCACATCCTCACCATTCTCCTACCACCTACCTACACTCGGGGCAATTTACAATGGACAATTTACCTACCAACCTGCAAGTCTTTGGCTGTGGGAGGAAACTGGAGCACCCGGCGGAAACCCACACGGTCACAGGGAGAACTTGCAAACTCCGCACTGGCAATACCCAGAACCGAACCCGGGTCGCTTGAGCTGTGAGGCTGCGGTGCTAACCACTGCACCACTGTGCCGCCCTAATATGCGTAAATGTTAAATTTAAGGGGATGGAAAAGAGTGCCTTGCTTTCACTACACAAAGAGCAAATCTGACTGTTTGGAAACTTATAATTTGGGTTCTCTATAAATAGTTTTTCTTGTGCCCACTTTTGTAGGCACGTCTTGATTTCCCCATGAACAGAAAGATGGGGAATGATTTTGAGCCAATCCGCTTGGCAGCAAATAGGTGGGTGGATTGTTAAAATGATCTGGGTTGCTTACCTAGCAGAAAGTCAACAGGATTGCTGCAGCTTCTAGACAGCAGCTAATGTACCTCCCAAAACTGACGACCTGAAACAGGTATATTAATTGGGGTCCAATGACATCATCAGGCCTCAAGGGTCAGTCAATCTCTGCCTAACAGGGGAAGCCACCCGATTCTATATAAAGGTTCTCACCTCCAGGCGCTGTCTATAATGGGCCACCTGTTTTGCATCACCGCCCAATTTCTACCCTGTTAACGTTAATGGCTCGGAATTTCCTCCATATTTGCACCTAGATGCATGCACAACTGGGGCTCAAGGCAAACACATGGCATTAAAGATCACAGAATTTCACACAGAGGCGAGTTATGGACGCAAGCATAATATGGCCAAATCCCCTTGATTTTTTTATGATCGTCTATCAATCCTTCCACTCAAATGCATCTCTGCCCACAATAATGGCCTCACTGGCTGGTTCAATGAAGAGTGCAGGAGGGCATGCAAGAGCAGCACCAGACATACCTAAAAATGAGGTATCAACCTGGTGAAGCTACAACATAGGACTTGTGTGCCAAACAGTGGAAGCAACCTGTGATAGAGATCTAAGCGATCCCACAACCAATGGATCAGATCCAAACTCTGCAGTCCTGCCATGTCCAGTCATGAATGGTGGCAGATGATTAAATAACTAACAGGAGGAGGAGGCTCTACAAATATCCCCATTCTCGATGATGGGGGAGCCCAGAACATCAGTGCAAAAGACAAGCTGAAGCATTTGCATCTTCAGCCAGAAGTGCCGAGTGGATGATTCATCTCAGCCTCCTCCTGAGGTCCCCAGCATCACAGATGCCAGTCTTCAGCACATTCAAGTCACTCCACGTGATATAAAGAAATGGCTAAAGGTACAGAATACTGAAAAGGCTTGGGGCTTGACAATATTCTGGCAATAGTACTCAAGACCTGTGCTCCAGAACTTGCCGCGCCCCGAGCCAAGCTGTTCCAGTACAGCTACAACAGTGGCATTCACCCGACAATATGGAAAATTGCCCAGGTATGCCCTGTCCACAAAAAGCAGAACAAATCCAACCCGGCCGATTTACCACCCCATCAGTCTACTCTCGATCATCAGCAAAGTGATGGAAGGTGTCGTCGACAGTACCATCAAGTGGCACTTGCTTAGCATTAAGCTGCTCAGTGATGCTCAGTTTGGGTTCTGCAGGGGCCACTCAGCTCCTGAACTCATTACAGCCTTGGTTCAAACATGGACAAAAGAGCTGAACTCCAGAGGTGAGCTGAGAGAGATTGCCCTTGACATCAAGACAACATTTGACTGAGTATGGCATCAAGAAGCCCTAGCAAAACTGGAGGCAATGGGAATCAGGGGGAAAACTCTCTACTGAATGAAGTCATACCAAGCACAAAAGGAAGATGGTTGTGGTTGCTGGAGGTCAATTATCTCAGTCCCAGGACATGACTGCAGGAGTTCCTCAGGGTAGTCTCCTACGCCCAACTATCTTCAGCTGCTTCATCAATGACCTTCCCTCCATCATAAGGTCAGAGGTGAGGATGTTCGCTGATGATTGCACAATGTTCACTACCATTCGCGACTCCTCAGATACTGAAGCATCCAGGCTTGGTCTGATAAGTGGCAAGTAACATTCGCGACACACAAGTGCCAGACAATGACCATCTCAAACAAGAGAGAATCCAACCATCTCCCCTTGATGTTCAATGGCATTACCATCGCTGAATCCCCCACTATCAACATCCTGGGGGTTACCATTGACCAGAAACTGAACTGAATCAACCATTTAAGTACTGTGGCTACAAGAGCAGGTCAGAGGCTGGGAATTCTGCAGTGAGCAACTCACCTCCTGACTCCCCAAAGCCTGTCCACTATCTGCAAGGCACAAGTCAGGATTGTAATGGAATACTCTCCACTTGCCTGGATGGGTGCAGCTTGAACTCAAGAAGCCAGACACCATCCAGGACGCAGCAGCCCATTTGACTGGCACCCCATCCACCACCTTCAACATTCACTTCCTCCACCACCAGTGCACACTGGCAGCAGTGTGTACCATCTACAAGATGCACTGCAACAACTCACCAAGGCTCCTTCGACAGCACCTTCCAAACCCACGACCTCTACCACCTAGGAGGACAACGGCAGCAGATGCATGGGAACACCACCACCTGCAAGTTCCCATCCAAGCCACACACCATCCTGACTTGAAACTATATCGCCGTTGCTTCACTGTCGCTGGATCAAAATCCTGGAACTCCCTTCCTAACAGCATTGTAGGTGCACCTACCCCACATGGACTGCAGTGGTTCAAGAAAGCAGCGCACCACCATCTTCTCAAGGACAATTAGGGATGGACAATGAATGCTGGCCGAGCCTGCGACGCGCACATCCCGTGAAAGAATTTAAAAAATACCTCCCAGGTTAGAGCTGTACCTGCAAGTTTCCTGCAATTGTGCTTGCTTCAGATTATGACCAATTTTTCAGGAGTAGCATGAAACTGTCATTTCCCTCATGTTATATTGCAATATCTTGAGCTTTTAAAAAATATCAAGAGACCCGCACTGTACTTTTTGCTTTGTTAAATGCATTTTTACAGCATCAGTAAAAGTCACATTAAAAAATGAAAAGCTTCTCCTATGGCAGATTCTTAAACACGTTGTGCTTAAAGTGTATCAATGATTGTTAAATGAATTTGAGACTAAATTTTCATACTTTTAAGAAGGAATCTATGATGCAGATTTGATGCCAATTGTTTACACTGATTTACGCCCAGTTTGACATTTAGGCATTTGCTAATGGGATTGGCAGGAGATTTGATCATAATTTGACCCAGACAGAATGGGTGTGGTAATGGGTGTAATTTCCAGGTTGCACTCCCTTTGGAAATTCCAGGTCAGCCTGCACATTTACATTCCTAGTCACCTTCCTGAGAATTTTTCCAGTCTCACCCAAGAAGTTTACTTCCTCCCCCCCACCCCCCAAATTCACGAACATGCAGCAACTTGGGCAGCTGGATTTTTTTTGTTAGGGGAAAACAAATCTGCATTCAACAAAATGTCTAAAAATTGCTTTACCTGCAGCCATCCTGTAAGGGGATCAGAACCTGATAGAAAAATAATGATTTGTACATGTTATTTAAAACAAGATTTTTACAATTTCCACCTTTTCAAGGGTAATTCGTGATGGGCCATAAATACCAGTGACACCCACATCCCATGAACAAATAAAAAAAAATTATGAACTCTGCTAATCTCCTGGAACCACAAAGCAGACATGAAAATGAATAGAAACCACTCAGCTCCAGCACCAAATTCAGACTTGGAAACTGACAAATGTGCATGCAACCTGATTTGCCAACTGTGTGACAGAGCCAGATAGCATAGACTCAATGCTATATCCACTGTACTGGTATTGGGGAGCACAAAAACTTCAAATAGTTAAAAACAGAAACACATATTTATGTCATATGCAATCATGTTGTTGAAAAATCCAAAAGCCCTTTGCACAGTAAATTATTTCTGGAATGTGGTGACTATTAGGTAGGGAAACAGGAAGCATTTGCAAAAGAGCACTGAGAATTTAAATTGGCCTTGGAGGGAAGAATGTTGGCTCGGATGCTTCAAGTCTTCTTCAATTATCAACTCACACACAACTCGTTTTTATAATACTACTTAGATAAAATGTAAAAAGTCCCTTGAGCTGACTCATAACTCATGGTAAAAATCAATACCCAATGTAGCACTAACCCACTGAACAAGGAGGCCTGGATTACGATTGTTAGTCCATATGAAATTAGATGATCTGTTAGGAGCACATAAGAGATCACTTCTTGAGGGATAGATTCAATTAATTTATCATCTCTAACTGATCCCATCACTACTAACTACAGTAGCCCTCAAAGTCTTTAATTCAACTAGTGGGCGTGTGTGGTAGCAGGCTGGTAGGATGGGGGCAGGAGGAAGGAGAGAAAATAGAAACTGAATAGAAATAAATATTATGTAGGCATGATCAGAGGTGTGTTTCTAAGAGTGTGTTGGGAAGAACTGGAAGAGTCTTTTGTTTTTAAATTGTACCATTAATATCTTGCCAACTTCCCTGCGATTATGTATAAATGTTATCCATCAGTTAAGATGGAAACATGATCTTCATTTGTACACAGTAATATATCGCAAGGACTATTTTTCCACCTTCTGAGGTAACAGGAGAATGCAGTGGGCATCCTGCATGTTTTCCAGTGAGCAATTTACCAGGATGTGGGGTTAATTGTTCAACCCAGGCTATATTAACCCATATAAGGCAGAGAATACAGCTGCATTTTTCAGTTCACAGAAGACTCTATCTACTTAGTGAAATCACAGGCTAGTAGAAAAGAGCATTAACTGTTTGTTACAAACGAATAACATTCAGATGCTCCCCATCCGGGCTCAGGCATGAAGAATGATCACTTGGGAAGGTACTAGAGAACAGCTGGTATTCATGATTTGTACCTCAGTACAGCAGTTACACAGGGTCAGGTGGTGGCAGGAAAAATGAAAGAAACATTTGGATATAATATGCCTGCATTAGATACTTTGCCATCATCAGTAGATATTCAAATGGATACCTTGACAGAATGGCATATAACATTGTTACCTAAATCAACCACTTTTCACAACGGGGAGGGCGAGGGAAGAAAAACTTTTGGAAAAAGCACACTGTTGGCAGATGCAAATCTGAAGACAGAAGCCTTCCAATTTATGGGGGAAAATGTTGCAGAATTTTTCTCCCCTCTACAATCAACCATTAATTGAAAAGATCACCAACAAAAATCTTCTACAATTGATCCTTAGGAGAATGTTACCAAAAGCATACAAAATTACCTTTCAAGGTCTCAAGCTTTCTTTTCCCGAAAATAGCACTTCAGTCACTAAGGAATTCTAAATCAGGATATGCTTAAACACATCCAAGAAATCCAACCCTTCTCACTGAAGGAAAAAAACATACACGGTGCAATTCTGTGGCAGAAGCCTATTACCACTCTGACCATGTCACTAAGTAACCTCTGGAATCAGTCGATGGAAAGACCATTATCTACTCAAGACAGCACTTTGCTGAAGGCCATGAATGACAGCTTCAAACAGCTGTTCAGCAAGCAGTGGAAACTTTGAACAATTTATACCCGACAACCCTGCTGCCTCCCTGCAGGACAAATTGCTCACCCTAAAAGCACTGATTCAGAATCGAAGCTTCCAGTCTCCATGAACTGCACAATGTGTTCCACCTAAATAGACATGAATAAAATTGTACTGGAGTGATTGTCTTCCAGCAACAAGTAACAAAAAAGCAAATTTAAACTCAATCTTCAGACATCACCCCCCTCCCCCCCGTCTGCAAAAATGCAACATCGAATAACTATCTATTAGTTACTCCGTCACTAAAGGAGAATGTACAGTTCTTTCACCATTGTCTCTATCCCATTCTTAAGGCATGATTTGGGAGATTCATTATTGGAAGCAATTAACTGAACTCTGTGTTGGTGTCCCGCTCCCCAATTAAAATTCACTCGCAACAGTTAACCCAGCAGTAACTAAAGAATGCTTAAACACATCCATGGAAGAGAACGACTAAAATAAAATAATTAAATTCTGTGCCATCTTAGATTTTGATCAGTAAACTTGTTTAAATTCAGAGATGGGTAGAGAAAACAACAGGGGATAGCCCTTATAAAGTAGCATTATTGTGCATCATTTAACTGAATTGCGATGAATTGTATGTTGCAAATGCTGTTTTTACAACATTTATTGTCACTTGTGGCAAGATGGATTTGTATTTTCTAACACTGAAGGTCTAGTATTTTGAAATAAGTATGAGCCATTACAAGGATATTTGTACAGGATGATCAAGTTCAGTTTGAAATCAGGTTTCCATTACTCAGGATTGCCATCTCAAATTGCATGAAATGATACAATGCTCTTCCATTTCATTTTTTTTGGAAGTCTGCTAAATTTTTATTACAAGTTTGGAACGATGTGCATTTTTTGGTTTAAATAGTGGCTTTAACATATTAAAAGAACCAAGGCTCTTCACAGCAGTGCAATTGACAAAGAAGCCAGCTGAGACAAAAAAGGAACAAATAGGAGGGGTGATCAAAAAGGTAGGTTTTAAGCGGAACCTTCAAAAAGGGAGAGGGGGAGATGGTGAGGCAGAAGAGTTTAGGGCTGGAATTCTATAGCATGGGTCTATATGGCTAAAGGCACAATTGCCAATGGTGAAGCAGAGGCAGGCTGGCTACACAACAGCCAGAGTAAGAGGAGTGGAGAATTCAAAGGGGAGGGCATTGTAGGGCTGCAGGTGGTTATAGATATGGAGGTCATGAAGAGGTTTAAAAAGAATGATAGATTAAGGTAAAGACTATGCCTAAAACGTTAATATTTTTCATTCTTCACAATGCCCTGACTTTGGTTCCTGACTTAGTGTTTATTTCAGATTTACAGCAGTTAATTTGTTTATGTGTACATTTTTTGGAATTTTTTTTTATCCATTCACAGGATGTGGCGTTGTTGGCAAGACCAGTAATTATTGCCCATCCCTATAGAACAGTGTGGCCTGCCAGGCCATTTCAGAAGGCAGTTAAGAGTCAACCATATTGCTCTGGGGTTTTTTTTTTATTCGTTTGTGGGATGAGAGTGTCGCTGGCCAGGCCAGCATTCATTGCCCATCCCTAACTGTCCTTGAGGTGGTGGTGAGCTGCCTTCTTGAACCGCTGCAGTCCATGTGGTGTAGGTATACCCACATTGCTGTTAGGAAGGGAGTTTCAGGATTTTGATCCAGCGACAATGAAGGAACAGTGATATAGTTCCAAGTCAGGATGGTATGTGGCTTGGAGTATTCCCATGTGTCTGCTGCCCTTGTCCTTCTAGGTGGTAGAGGTCGCAGGTTTGGAAGGTGCTGTCGAAGGAGACTTGGCAAGTTGTTGCAGTGCATCTTGTAGATGGAAACACTGCTGCCACTGTTCACTGCTGCTGGAGGGAGTTAATGTTTAAGTGGGTGGAGTCTGGAGTCACCTATAGGCCAGATTTCCTTCCCTCAAAGAATGTTAGTAAACCAGTTGGGTTTTTAAAATGACAATCTGATAGTTTCATGGTTAGCATTATTAATACTAGCTTTTTAATCTGGATTTAATTAACTAAATTTAAATTCCTGTCGTGGGATTTGAACTCGTGTCTCTGGATTACTGGTCAAGTAACATAACTACTATTCTACCCTACCCCGTGTTCACATCATTCTGATAGCAGACTTAAGTCTAAGCACAATAAAACCATCTACACTGCTTACCAAGTAGCACTATTTCAAAAGTTCCAACTTCCAATTAGATCACCTGTAAAGACAACTAGAAGATTGAGTAATTGGTACAATTGTACTCTAACAGACTTAGTACTAGACGTGGAAATAGAGCGCAGATTAACGTTAGCAAAGACATTATAGCAACTAGTAGATTTTCATACATCTGCAGATCATCTTTTGACCCCAGAATGGGAACATTTTAAAGGAGCAAGAAGTGGCATTTTTTTTTAATATGACTTGATTGAACAAAATAAAACTTTTCTTGGTTGAGCTGCTGAACAAGAGGCTTCAACCCAGGACAAAAGATTCTTCAAATCACATAAATGGTGTGGGAGACGACATTTATCTGATCATCAGAACCAGATTGTACATTTGCAATTAGACTTTATGACGGAAGAGGGGAAGTTTTACCACTAACCTAAAAAAAACACACATGAAGGAAATCAGAAATTTAGGACATCAACAGCCTTTAAAACATCTCAATAGTACTTCATGGAGCTAAATCAAATTTCCAGCTTTCTAGCATGTTGGAATTATAAAAATTAAACACAAACTTCAATTATAACTGCAAAAGTGAAACAGAAAGGAATCCGATTACAGGTAAAAATACTTATTACTATCTATCCCACTGAAACTTAAACCAACCTAGTAAATATTTGTGGCACTACAAATGAACTTTAAGAATAATTTCAGTTCCTGGATATAAATTAGCAAATATTAAACAAATTTACATCTTATATACACAACAGGTCTTGCCCCTCCAAAACTTTCTGAAATATATGAGAAGGTCCCAATAAATGGATGATGCTCCCCTGCTAATTCCAAGCCCGAAGCAAACGCATTTCAGGACTTCCTTCCAGGGCATTACTCAAACAAGAGAAAGGAGTTCTCCAGGTATCCTGGCTAACATTTATCCCTCACCCAACAACACTGAAAAAAAACTGGTCATTATCATTTTGCTGTTTATGGAACCCTGCTGTGTGCAAACTAGCTTCTGCGATTTCTCATATTGCAACAATGACTATATTTCAGAAATACTTCATTGATTCTGAAGAGCTTTGCGATGTCCTGAGGTTGTGAAAGGTGCTATATAAATGCAGATTCTTTCGTTCTAACACAAGCTCCAAGAAGAATAAGTTAGGACAATTCGCAAGAATACCTATGTAAGGGAAAGCAGTAGTGACACGTTTGCCTTTAACAGGATTCTGCCGTCAAGCCAAAAAGACGTTCTGCCTATCACACAAATGAGTAATGAGATAAATGAATTTCAATGCCTGTGTGATGCTAGGTATATAGGCCATACGTCCCAAAGACTGGTGGATCAAATCATACATGTCCCTTCCGCTGTTCGCAACAGGCAAGATACAGGCCCAGCCTGTGCTTGCAAAACTCAAAACAGTGTCCAACATTTGATGTGATTCCACGTTTGAGGATTATTTAGCAAATGTTGTCCAGTGTGCTAAGAATTACGCTGACAACCAATTTAAGATTGTCAGTTGGGCTCACAGTGTGGCGCATTTGCGCATACTGGAAGCTACATATATTAATACACAGGGCTCTGTTCTTTGCAGACAGAAAGAACATGTACACACATTGCGCCTGTTTCAGCTAAACAAAATAAGTGATAGCCATTTGCTGGATCATTCCTCAGGACAATGCCTTTACCAATCAGAATCAAGCTGCCCAGTTTAAATTTCAAACAAAGCTTGGCAGTTAACTGTCAGTCACCTTAAACTGGTGCATTCTCCATGGCAATGCTTCTACCAGAGTCCAGTTGCCAACCAATCAGCACTCCCTTCTCATATAGTATAAATTTGTTGCTTCCCTTACATTGGTATTCTTGCGAATTGTCCTGATGAGTGCTAGACAAAAAACTTTGACAAAATGTCTCTATTTTCAGCAATACTCAATTTCTGTACTACCAAACAACTATAAGAATAAGTTACCAGGTAAGGCTATTGGAATCAAGGCAACGGACATCAGGGGATATGGGGATAGTGTGGGAAAGGCTGGTTGAGGTAGATGATCAGCCATGATCTAACTGAATGATGGGGCAGGCTCAACAGACTGAATGGCCGAATCCTGTTCCTATGTTCCTATGAATTGTATAAGTAGGGTCAAGGGACAATTGAATACACTTTCTGTAATGGTTCTACTCAAAAAAGAATAAACCTGCTTTTATATGGCACCTTTAATGACCTTGGGATGTCCCAAATTATTTCACAGCCAATGAAGAACTTTGCAATGTCATTACCGTGTAATGAGGGGAAAAAAAAGAAGAGAATTGGTGCACAGTAACATCCCACAAACAGCAACCAGTTTATTTCAGTTAAAAAAAATTGTTGAAGGAGAGACACTAGAACTCCCCTGCTCTTCTTTGAATATTAGCAAAGGATAGTTTACATCCAAAACCTACCAATACTGACATAACAACAGTGACCAACACTTCAAAAGTAGTCTATTGGCTGTAAAATGCTTTGGAACATCCTGAGGTCATGAAAGACACTACATAATTGCAAGTCTTGCTTTGTTCAGAGAGGACTAACAGAAGACTTAATTTACTACTTTATCTAAAGGGCGTCATTTCCAGCAGTGCAGGACTCCCTCAGTACTGCATTGTAAGGGGCACCTCAGAATTTGGGTCTGAGTCATACTAAAAACACAAAAAGTTATTTGACCATATTAAACAAACCTGGGAGCTTTCAATGTCTACATTTTGTTCCAATTCCCATCATTAACAACCTTCACCTAAATAAATGGAATTCATAAGAATTTTTTTTTAAATAAAAAGAACAGGAACATTGGGGCCTGTTGCATAGCACTCCACCTACCAGCCTGGTCATCCTCCTCTCTCAATTCCTTCACACTACTGGAAAAGCATCTACTTAGAAAAGTCACAGATTATAAACAAGTGAGGTGGGGGTGGGGCAAGAGATAACAAAGGAGAAGGTGCAGATTGGACCAGGCCACATAGCTGACCAAAAGGTCACGGAGAAAAGGCAAACAATATGTTAATGGTGTGTTGAAAGACAAAGCATTAGTACAGATTAGGTGTGAATACACTGAATATTGAACAGCAGCAAGTGCAAACCTGAAGAAAAACAACCTGAAAAAAACAGTGGGTAAGCAAACTGAACAAACTAAGATGAAATGAAATAAATGCAAAAAAAAGATTGTAAAAAATGTAAAAAGGAATGTAAAAAAAAGGGAAGAAAAAATAACTAAAAATGAAAGTAAAATGGGGGGCTGTCATGCTCTGAAATTATTGAACTCAATGTTCAGTCCGGCAGGCTGTAGTGTGCCTAATCGGTAGATGAGATGCTGTTCCTCGAGATTGCGTTGATGTTCACTGGAACACTGCAGCAATCCCAGGACAGAGATGTGAGCATGAGAGCAGGGGGGAGTGTTGAAATGGCAAGCAACCGGAAGCTCAGGGTCCTGCTTGCGGACTGAGCGGAGATGTTCCGCAAAGCTGTCACCCAGTCTGCGCTTGGTCTCCCCAATGTAGAGGAGACCACACTGTGAGCAGCGAATACAGTATGCTACATTGAAAGAAGTACAAGTAAATCGCTGCTTCACCTGAAAGGAGTGTTTGGGGCCTGGGATAGTGAGAAGAGAGGAGGTAAATGGGCAGGTATTACACCTCCTGCGATTGCAGGGGAAGGTGCCCTGGGACGGGGACGAGGTGGTGGGGGTAATGGAGGAGTGGACCAGGGTGTCGCGGAGGGAACGATCCCTTCGGAATGCTGACAGGGGAAGGGAGGGGAAGATGCGACTGGTAGTGGCATCACGCTGGAGGTGGCGAAAATGGCGGAGGATGATCCTTTGGATATGGAGGCTGGTGGGATGAAAAGTGAGGACAAGGGGAACCCTGTCACGGTTCTGGGAGGGAGGGGAAGGGGTGAGGGTAGAGGTGCGGGGAATGGGTCGGACACGGTTGAGGGCCCTGTCAACCACAGTGGGGGGAAATCCTCAGTTGAGGAAAAAGGAGGTCATATCAGAAGCACCGTCATGGAAGGTAGCATCATCAGAGCAGATGCGTCGGAGACGGAGAAACTGGGAGAATGGAATGGAGTCCTTACAGGAGGTAGGGTGTGAAGAAGTGTAGTCGAGGTAGCTGTGGGAGTCAGCGGGCTTATAATGGATATTGGTAGACAACCTATCCCCAGAGATGGAGACAGAGAAGTCGAGGAAGGGAAGGGAAGTGTCAGAGATGGACCATGTAAAGGTGAGAGAAGGGTGGAAATTGGAAGCAAAGTTGATAAAGTTTTCTAGTTCGGGGCGGGAGCAGGAAACGGCACCGATACAGTCATCAATGTACCTGAAAAAGAGTTGGGGGAGGGGGCCTGAGCAGGACTGGAACAAAGAATGCTCGACATATCCCACAAAAAGACAGGCATAACTAGGACCCATGCGGGTACCCATAACGACACCTTTTACTTGAAGGAAGTGCATGGAGTTGAAGGAGAAGTTGTTCAATGTGAGAACAAGTTCAGCCAGGCGGAGGAGGGTGGTGGTGGATGGGGACTGGTTGGGCCTCTGTTCCAGGAAGAAGCGGAGAGCCCTCAAACCATCCTGGTGGGGGATGGAGGTGTAGAGCGATTGGACGTCCATAGTGAAGAGGAGGCGGTTGGGACCAGGAAACTGGAAATTGTCAAAATGACGTAGGGCGTCAGAAGAGTCACGGATGTAGGTGGGAAGAGACTGGACCAGCGGAGAAAAGACAGAGTCTAGATAGGAAGAAATAAGTTCAGTGGGGCAGGAGCAGGCTGACACAATGGGTCTGCCGGGACAGTCCCGTTTGTGGATTTTGGGAAGGAGGTAGAAGCAGGCTGTCCGGGGTTGTGGGACTATGAGGTTGGAAGCCATAGAGGGAAGATCTCCAGAGGAGATGAGGTCAGTGACAGTCCTTTGGACGGTGGCTTGATGTTCGGTGGTGGGGTCATGGTCCAGAGGGAGGTAGGAAGAAGTGTCCGTGAGTTGGCATTGAGCTTCTGCAAGGTAGAGGTCGGTACGCCATACAACAACAGCACCACCCTTGTCTGCAGGTTTGATGACCACGTCGGGGTTAGACCCGAGAGAACGGAGTGCCTCAAGTTCAGAGGGGGACAGGTTAGAGTGAGTGAGGGGGGCAGAGAAATTGAGACGACCAATGTCTCGCCGACAGTTTTCAATGAAGAGATCAAGAGCGGGTAAGAGGCCAGGGGGAGGGGTCCAGGTAGAGGGAGAATGCTGGAGGCGGGTGAATGGGTCTGCTGGTCGGGGGGAGGACTCCTGGTCGAAGAAGCGAGCCCGGAGGCGACGGAAGAAGAGCTCAACGTCATGCCGAGCACGAAATTCATTGAGGTGGGGGCGTAAGGGGATAAAACTGAGACCTTTGCTGAGTACAGAACGCTCAGCATCAGAGAGGGGGAGGTCAGATGGTATAGTGAATACACGGCAAGGGGTCAGATCAGAAGGGGTGGGGTCAGAGGGAAGTGAAGCGGAAGGAGGATCTGGAGGGGCATTAGTCCCTATCAGCTGCTGGAGCTTGCGTTCCTTAACACCTGAAAGGAAGAAAAAAAGTTTTTTGTTAATGCGTCGGATGAGACGTAAGATGAGATGAAACTGCGGAGTAGAACAGCTTTGAGATAAGGTGAGACGGTGCTGCTGGAGAGAGAGGTCCAGTGTGTGCCAACGCCAATAACCTTCCCTGATAATATCACATAATTTTTTTTAAAACTCTTGGGTAAAGCACTCCTCCTGACTTCTCAATTCAAAAATGTTGAAAGTTCCCTGATATTTGAACACTTCATCAGGGTGAACAATTTACTTGATAAAACCCCCTCACAAAATCAGGGCAACATTCCAAAAAAAAAAAGAGGTGGGGGGAAAAGGAGTTGGGGGGGGGAAGAAAAAGGGGGAATATGGTTTTTTTGGACACATGTAAAATAGAACTGTTTGTAAAATTCTAACACCAAATGTTTTTACTTGGAAGGTGAGAATCTAGTTTTTGGGTAGAGGAACAAAGGGATCTCGGAGTACAAATACACCGATCACTAAAAGTTGTGCCAGGTTAGCAAGGCCATTAAAAAAAAGCAAACAAGCACTAGGGTTTATTTCTAGAGGGGTAGATTTGGAAAATAGGGAAGTTATGCGAAACCTGTATCAAACCTTGGTGCAGTTTAGGCCGCCATATTATAAAAAGGATATAGAGGCACTGGAGAGGATGTAGAGAAGATTTACAAAAATGATACCAGAAAGGTGAGGGTATACATAGCAGGAAAGGATCAACAGGCTGGGTCTTTTATACCTTGAAGAAAGGCGGCTGTGGGGTGATGCAATCGTAGTGGTCTTTAAAATTATGAAGAACCCAACTGGAGGCCATTAATATTAGATAAGTCACCAAGAAATTCAACAGGCAATTCAGAAGGAACTTCTATAGCCAAAGAGTGGTGAGAATATGGAATCCGCTACCACAGTGGGTGGTTGAAGCAAATAGTATAGAGGCATTTAAGGTGAGGCTAGACAAGCATATGAGGCAGAAGGGAATATAGGGTTACGATAAGAGATTTAGATGAGGAAAGATGGGAGGAGGATAGAGTAGAGCAAAAAACGCTGGCATGGACTGGTTGGGCTGAATAGCCTGTTTCTGTGGTATATATCCTAAGTAATTCTATGCAACCCTAGGCAAATGGGTTTCCTGTTTTCCAAAGAGAGCATACCTATGTTCCTCAACCTTGCTTCACAACTTTAAAATTACCGATATCCAGAATGACCTTAGTTGCTACCTGTATAAGCCATTTTGTGATTCCATGAACAGCACTGCCTAGCATTCCAAACAGTCCAAAGAAGAAGAAGAAGAAGAAACTAAAAAAAAACAAAGCTGATCGATATATTTGCAAATATGCCAACAAATCCCAATTTGTCAGTTTAGGGTTAATTATACAGAAACAGTTTTAAAAAAAAATGTTCAGCTGAATTCTCAGAAATAATGGGACTAAAAAGAAATCATAATAGCACCTACTATTTTCCATTCTTCTGCAAAATACTATGTGAATACTCAACTGAATGAGTGACAACAGAAATTTTAGAGATTATTTCTCAAAAATGTTTCCAACTAAAAGAGAAAATAAACCTGAACTGCACAGGTAAATATGCTTACAAAAAAGGTGCAAAAACCAGATTTAATTCCATTATAAACCATTTATTCTACAATTATTTACTTGCAATGGAAAAACATCTTTAAGAACACTAAAACCTCAGATACAACAGTGGATTTAATCAAATGCAAGAGAGGTGGTTAGAGAAATGGAAATTCTGAACACAGTCTCCATTGTATACAACAGCTTTTTAAAAGCTCATAATGACCATTTCCCTAATGCATCAGGTCATTTCCATCCCAACGTTCCATTACGTCACTGGGAATAATATAACCATATTGAAGACAGGCTATTTTGCCACATTGTGCCATAAAGAAGACCAATTATTAAGATAGGTCTACACATCAATAAAATAAAGTCTACTGCAATTTGGTTTTAAAGTACTAAAATGTTTGCAAACAAAGCCATACTGATTTAATTTCATTCAGCGATGGAGAGAAGGGAATGCCTTGGAACATGCACTGCAAAAAAGGAAACAAAGCCTCCACACACGTTGGCCTGGATCTTGTCTAGGTGACGGGGGTCTCGGCCACCGGCTAAAGTGCCAGTGAGGGCCCCATGTTGCCTCCTCTGGGGAAGACCCACCAAATCGAGTGCCAATTACAAACTTAAGTGGACAGTGGCGGCAGAAGTCCCGCCCTCGGAGAGCTGTCGGCCAGTGGCCAGCAGCTCTTTAACTAAGCAGTGCCACCATGGAGACGGGGGCTGCTGCCAGTACTGGATCCACCGGAGGAGAGGGACCCAGGTCCCAGGCACGTTAGGGCGGGAGGGGTTTCGTGGGGTGGGTTGGGGGGTCAACAGCAAGGGCACGGGGGTGGCTCTCAGCAGGTCTCCACCCGCACCCAATACCGGGTCTCTCAATCAGGCACTGTGCCTTTTAATGAGGGCCCCCCTGCCCCTTGTGCAAGCAAGTCGCACGGGTTTGCTTGGGGTGCTCCCCGTGTGGTGAAAGGCGCGCCTGCCGCTAGGCTAATACTGGCAGAGGCAGGATGAGGGGCAGCACAGTGGCGCAGTGGTTAGCACCGCAGCCTCACAGCTCCAGCGACCCGGGTTCAATTCTGGGTACTGCCTGTGTGGAGTTTGCAAGTTCTCCCTGTGTCTGCATGGGTTTCCTCCGGGTGCTCCGGTTTCCTCCCACATGCAAAAGACTTGCAGGTTGATAGGTAAATTGGCCATTCGCAATTGCCCCTAGTATAGGTAGGTGGTAGGGAAATATAGGGACAGGTGGGGATGTGGTAAGAATATGGAATTAGTGTAGGATTAGTATAAATGGGTGGTTGATGGTCGGCACAGACTCGGTGGGCCGAAGGGCCTGTTTCAGTGCTGTATCTCTAAACTAAACTAAACTTTAAAAAAAACTCCACCACCATCCTGCCCAATTATAAACTCTCCTGCCCCCGCCCCCGCCCCCCCCCCACAAAGTCACCACGGGAGAGGAGCATAAAATTCCACCCTCCCCCCCCCTTTACTGTTACAAGTGCTGAATGATCTGATACCAATACTGTTACTGGAAATTCATGTTGATTTTTTATGAGAAGACCATGAAAATAGAATGCATGCGGGGCATTCTAGTTTAACAGGATTTAACTATTTTAAACACAATGCAAGTTTATGTAATTTCTATGCCAAGCTGCCCAGTTCTTTTGGGCCTCCTTATCTCGAGAGACAATGGATACGCGCCTGGAGGTGGTCAGTGGTTTGTGAAGCAGCGCCTGGAGTGGCTATAAAGGCCAATTCTGGAGTGACAGGCTCTTCCACAGGTGCTGCAGAGAAATTTGTTTGTTGGGGCTGTTGCACAGTTGGCTCTCCCCTTGCGCCTCTGTCTTTTTTCCTGCCAACTACTAAGTCTCTTCGACTCGCCACAATTTAGCCCTGTCTTTATGGCTGCCCGCCAGCTCTGGCGAATGCTGGCAACTGACTCCCACGACTTGTGATCAATGTCACACGATTTCATGTCGCGTTTGCAGACTTCTTTATAACGGAGACATGGACGGCCGGTGGGTCTGATACCAGTGGCGAGCTCGCTGTACAATGTGTCTTTGGGGATCCTGCCATCTTCCATGCGGCTCACATGGCCAAGCCATCTCAAGCGCCGCTGACTCAGTAGTGTGTATAAGCTGGGGATGTTGGCCGCTTCAAGGACTTCTGTGTTGGAGATATAGTCCTGCCACCTGATGCCAAGTGCTCACTCACTATCTATCAACTCTCTAAAACCAGGCGAAATTACAATTTAATTTATGTAATACTAAAACGTGCAAAAGCTTTTCTTCCTCCTTTTTTTGTCAATTTTCTTTTTCTGCTCTCTTTAATGTGTTGACTCTTTGCTGGCATACGTTGCCAAAGCCTTGAGGCAGCAAGTACAGCCTAACCCTCCCGAATGATGGAGGACATCTAGTGGCCAAACAAGTACTAGGGTACATAAGCAAAAGTGATGTTACTGGGATATAAATTGAGTTCACATTGGGTACAACTAAATGTTTAATTATAGGTTTGATTCATCATGTACTTACCCTAAATAAATCACTAGGTCATACATAATTTGTATTGCTTAATGCAGACACTGGCATTTGAGAGGTTCTGAAAAGTAGAATCGAGTCATGCAGCAGTATAGTTTAGTATCACTTACTATAAGCTGCTGGCATTGTAGAGTTATACAGAAAGAGAGAGAGAAGTGTTTTAGATTTATTTCATGGGTTTTTAGATTTGAGGGCTATATAAAAGGAATAATTTTACACACAAACATATTCAGAAAATACCATCAAGTTTTTCCATATTTATTCTACCCAATTAGACCTTGTCTACCACCTTCTCCAACTGTTCATACTGCAACTCTTGGGGTGGGGAGGAGGAAAAAATACCCAGAGAACTTTTACTCAATTTTAGGAAAAACTCTGGAAAAAGTGCTCCCCGACTCCCCAAGATAGCCAAGCAAACTCCAGGAGAACGTTTACCCATTAGACATCTTCTTTGGCCTCCTTATCTCGAGAGACAATGGGTAAGCGCCTGGAGGTGGTCAGTGGTGTGTGGAGCAGCGCCTGGAGTGGCTATAAAGGCGAATTCTAGAGTGACAGGCTCTTCCACAGGTGCTGCAGAAAAATTTGTTTGTCGGGGCTGTTACACAGTTGGCTCTCCCCTTGCGCTTCTGTCTTTTTTTTCTGCCAACTGCTAAGTCTCTTCGACTCGCCACACTTTAGCCCCGCCTTTATGGCTGCCCGCCAGCTCTGGCGATCGCTGGCAACTGACTCCCACGACTTGTGATCAATGTCACAGGACTTCATGTCGCATATTAGACGTACTTGAGCCAATGTAACCCCACCACCTTTATGCTTTCATTTTCTTAGAAATGCAGGACTGTACAGGACCAAAATTACCATTTCCATCTATTGGGCTGATCACAAACCACAACAGACTGCTTTCCCCATTTTAGCTCTAATACCCTTCGCTAGTCCTGACCGTCAAAAAATTGTATCCATTACCCTCGTGAAGATTTACAACATCTTCTACTTCTACTGCCATCCTGGGTGGCCTATTTCACATGATTTCCATTTTTGTGCTAGAAGTTATTCCTTTTTCTCATCATGTCTTGGATCTTCCATTAATATCAAATGCTCTGGGATCTGATTTATCTCTTCACTCTTAAAACACCTCAATAAGAAACATGTTCCTCTATAAAATAACATCACTGCCAGAATAGCAGCACAGCAAAATTTGAGTCAGAGTCTGAAAAATTAGAACTAATTTAAATTTGTAAACGGAGGGAATTTATTTTCATGTACCTATTACATGCAATTTAGTCATAAAAAAACATTAGCTTTTGATGTTTTAGATGCTTCCAATTTACCTGAAGTGTTTGTTGCAAGACTCTATACTTACTTCAAGGAAAAAAATAATATTTCCATTACTCCATGACACCAGCTCCACCCAAAGACTACTACTCTCATACTATTGCTATAAAGTGGTCCTTCTAGAACAGCATTTTGTAGTTCAACTTGTGGGACTTTGATGTCATCAAGAAAAAGGAAGCAGAACCTGGCAACATGTTGACAAATTTAATTTCCTTCAGAAACTCTTACTTATTTCTGTGGGTGAGTGGGTAGGGAGAAAAACAAAAAAACAAAACCCTTATGTGTTTGTTCTAAAACTCTCTTGTAGGAGGTCAGCAAAAAAATATGGAGAAGCACAAATGAAGAACGCAAAAGATCAAGAAAGCCAAAAATTGAAATTTAAAAATGGATCAAATGTCCTTTTTTCTGCGCCGTTTTACATAAAACCATAGGACATGCAAAAATGCCTAAACCTAAGAATCGACTTTGGGCCCGATGAATTGTTTAACAGATTTCATAGGGAAGGGAAGGAACAGCCAGGATTTCCATATTCTAACCACGAAATGCTGCTTGTGTGAACAAGAGTCTTGGCTTTGATGCTGTAAAGTACTCTCTCCCCAACCCAAGACAGAGGCGGGGTGTAGAACCCACTACAGCTGCTTGAGCTAAAATCGCGGAAAAGTAACCTCCGCAATGAGTCACATGCTAAGGGTCAGAGGGCAACAGGTAGATACAGTTTCCAGGTCACTTTGCATCAAAAGGAATTCAGAGCGATTCATGTTACTGAGACAATGATAGTTCTCTTCAGGTCATGGCGAGATTCCAGCAGTTTTATTTCAAAAGAAAGCAAATTTATTTGTGAGGATACTTTTTTAAAAAAAAATGTAATTAAATGTTCTATGTTCTATGTAAATCTTGTGAAGTGCTACAGGCAGGCAACAGTGTCCCTATCACCTCCCCACTCCTCGTATAAAATCTAACAAGGCAAGTGAACTGCTGTAAGCCAATTAGTTTTTGTTTAAACTTGCTTTTACGTTGCACTTTTAACAGAAAAAGTCCCAAGGCACTACAGAAAGGCATAAGTTTAAAAATAATGGATAGCAAGCCAAGGAAGGAGATATTAGGAAGCGTGTCAAAGGGGTAGGTTTTACAGAGGGTCTTAAAGGACGAGAGGCTGCAAATTCCACAGCATGGGGCTTAAGTAGCTAAAGGCTACGCTGCCAAGAGAAATGGATGGGGAATGAAAGGGGGAGATGAACAAACAGCACATTTCGAAGCACAGAGTTTAAGGATGGGGGAAAGGGAAGAGATTTGCTGGAAATATTACAGGAGACAAGCCCTGAGGGATGAGGACTTTAAATGTGAATTACTGGGGCAACTGGCAGCCAATGTAGGTCAACAAAGACAGAGGATGTGGGCAGGAAGCTCATTACTGAAAGATGATTCGCTGAACCCGAAAAGGGCCAAATTACTGAAATCTCCATTTTGAACTGTTACAAAATGTATATTTCCCCATCCATGTAAAAACTACTCTGGGACCAAAAATATAGTTGTTTGGGGGGCTAATTGAAGCTTTACATGCATGGTATTTTTTGGGGGAAATTTTAAGAAACCCACCAAAATGTGCTCAGATTTGCTTCAAATCTTTAAGGAATTAAAATTCAGAATTTATTTCTTCCAACTTCCCCTCAAGATCATTTGATTGCTGTTATTTTAAGAAAGTTTTAAGCAACATTTAAAAACTGAACTTCTAACTAAAGCCTAGCTCGGGTATAAATTTAAAATCCGACCCGGGCCCGACCCAACCACTGCCAACCTGAACCCGAGCCCTTTAATTTTTTTTTTCGCGCCCGACCTGACCTGAATCTCCTTCAACTGTTCCAGCAGCAGGCTATTCCTGCAGCTGGAGTTGTGGGAAATCATGGGTACGCTCGATCCCGTGACTTCCCCAGCCCGACCCAACCGGAGCCCGAATGCTGGACTCGGAATTCCGACCTGAACCCGAACCCGACACATGTAGTCGGGTCTAGTCGGGTTCAGGTCAGAGAGCCAGGCATTACTTCAAACATCGCTGAATTGAGGAAGTTTTGTAGATACGGCCACTCTGGGAACTGAGCCTAAGAAATCCAAGCAGTTGCTCAGGAGTTTATTCGTAGAGAATCTTGATGAATTGCAGGGTGGATTTTCATACACCCTTCACTTACCTAAACAAGAGTTTTACTCAACAGTTCTCTGAAGTGCAAAAGACCATTCCAGTAAGCATGCCCTTCTTATGTGCCAGAAATTGACTATCAGAGCATTGTCTGGGATTGAAGTTTTTTTTTTTAATTTGTTCTTGGGATATAGGCAACACACACAAGGCAGTTTTTCTTGTCCATTCTCTAGATGCCTTGCCAAAAGGTCAACCATTACTGTGGGACTAGAGTGACATGTGGACCAGATGTGGCAGAACACTTCCTAAAAGTCAGTGAACCCAGTCAGTTTTCATGGCCTCCTGACAGCTTTTATGGCCATTTTTCTGGTGCCAGCCCATAATTTACCAGACTTATTGAACTCATGACATGATTTGAATTCTCATCTTCCAGGTTTCTCATCCAGTGACCAGGAATCACTGGGCTAACATATCCACGATAATTAACTTACTGAGCCCTTGTACATCCTCACAGTTTTCAGATGGCAAAAGAATAAGTACCATCAGGCCGTATAACAACTACAACTTGCAATTTATATAGTGCTTTTAACGTAGCAAAAACATCCCATGATGTTTCACAGGAGCGTCAAACAAAAGTTGACACTGAGCCACACAGGGAGATATTTGGGAAGATGACGGTAGGTTTTAATGAGTGTCTTATGAGGAAAGAGAGCTCAAGAGGAAGAAAGTTTATTTCCAGAGCTTAGGCCTTAAACAGCTGAATGCCGTCCACCAACAACAGTAGGGCAATTAAAATCAGGGATATGCAAGAGGCCAGAATTGGAGCAGTGCAGATATCTTGGAGGGTTGTGGGGCTGGAGGAAATGAGAGATAGGAAGGGATGAGACCATGGAGGTACGCAAAAACAAGAATGAGAATTTTAAAAATCGAGGAGTTGTTTAAGCAGGAGCCATAAGGTCAGTGAGCATAGATGCGACGGGTGAACAGGACTTGGTGCGAGTTAGGAGACGGCGAGCAGAGATTTGCATGACCTCAAGTTTATGGAGGGTGGAAGATGGAAGGCGGGCCAGAAAAGTGTTGGAATAGTCTAGAGGTAACAAAGCCTTAGATGAGGGCTTCCATAGCAGGTGAGCTGAGGCAGGTGCACAGTCGGACAACGTTATGGAGGTGGAAATAGGCAAACTTAGTGATGGTGCGGATGTGTGGTCAGAGGTTCATCTTAGGAGGGTCAAATATGATGCCAAGGTTGCAAACAGTCTGGTTCAGCCTCGAGGGAGAGAGATGGAGCCAGTGGCTTTTGTCTTTCCAATATTTAATTGGAGGAAATTATTACTCATCCAGGTCAGTTGACAATCAGACAATTAAGAGGCAATGGAGTGGTCATGAGAGGTGGTGGTGAGGTAGAGCTGGGTATCATCAGCATTTATGTGAAACCTTACGTCCTCTTTTCGGATGATGTCGCCGAGGGGCAGCATGAAGATGAGAAATCGGAGGGGGCCAAGGATAGATCCTTTGCAGGGACCAAAGGCAATGTTGCAGGAGTGGGAAGAGAAGATGTTGCAGGTGATTTTTCTGGTTATGACTGGGTAGATAAAAATGGAACCAGGCGAGTGCAGTCATTATGCATTATGTGCTTCAGGAATTGCGTAGGTGTTTTTCTTAAAACTGAAGCATGGACCACATATCAAAAAAATAAACCCAACTGTCCTCAAGAAGAAACCTTGGGCTGAATTTTACCCTCGGACGGGAGCCGTCCACTGACCAAAAAGTCGGTGGCGATCCTGCCTCCATCAGGTCTGGGGATCCAGTCTGGACTTTACCGTCCCCAGGCCTTCAATTGGGCTTAGACAGGGCTTCCACCTCACTGAGGCAGGAAGTCCAGCCTAATGGAGCTGCTGGACAGTGGGCCGGCAGCTCTTAGTCCCAGCAGCGCCACTGGGAGCCGTGGCCACTGCTGGGACTGCAACCCAGATTCCACAAGAAGAGGAAGGATGGACCCGATTCGAAGGCCTCGCCGAGGGGAATCAGTCGGGCCCCAGCAAGGCAAGGGGGCTCATTTGGGGGGCGGGGGGCATGCTGGGCTTTGGGGTGGTTGGGGAATTGGGGGTGGCCCTCCATTTGGCACAGGGTGCCTGACCAGGAGGATGCCCCCACTCCCCCCAAGGCCGTCAGAAAGCTGCCTGCTTTTGTGAAGCGGCTTTTCTCAGGCCTGGGCTGCCCGACCAGCCAAGGGTAAAATCCTCATGGCAGCGGGCAGAGGCCCTTAAGTGGCCAGTTAACGGCCACTTAACTGATTGACCTGGGGCGGGCAGGCCGGTTCCCATTGCCATTGCCCCACGTAAAATGGCAGCGAAGGCAGGAGCGGGTCGGTAAGGGCCCCGCCGAGCTTCCCACTCCATTTTACGCCCCCGACACCCCTCCCCCACCACCATTCCGCTCTTTGGGGGGGGGGGGGGGGGGGCGGGGAGGGGGGTAAAATTCAGTCCCTTGTCAGATGACACTCCGTTGCGCCCCATCCCAAACAATTTTGGTATAGAGAGGAAAAGTTGAACCTCTGACACCACTTAAAAGTGCCCTGTTCACCTTCGAGGCAAAGCAAATTAAAAACAGTAAATATAGATACATTTGAGCCTATGTGACATAAATACAATTTCACAGAATAGGTACAAAAAAGGGTGCTGCTGCAACATGAGCAGAAACACTGCAGGATCAGTGCTGCATTCAAGACATTTGACTCATGTTTTCCTGTATGTTTCAATGAAACAAAAGAAGATGAAAGTTGATAAACACACAATGTTTTCCAAAAGGCGAGGCGAGAGTGACTGCCCTTGACTTCAAAGCAGCATTTGACCGAGTGTGGCATCAAAGAGCCTGAGCCAAACTGAAGTCAATGGGAATTGGGGATAAACTCTCCACTGGTTGAAGTCAGACCAAGCACAAAGTAAAATGTTGTGGTTTTTGGAGGTCAGTCATCTCAGCCGCAGGATATCACTGCAGGAGTTCCTCAGGGTAAGTGTTCTAGGCCCAATCATCTTCAGCGGACGTCAGGAGTGGGGATGTTTGTTGATGATTGCAGTGTTCAGTACCATTCGAGACTCCTCAGATACTGAATCAGTCTGTGCCCGCAAGCAGCAGGACCTGGACAGCATTCAGGCTTGGGTTGATAAGTGGAAGGAACGTTCGCACCACACAAGTACCAGGCAAAGACCATCTCCAACGAGAGAGAATCTAACCCTCTCCCCTTGACATTCAATGGCATTACCATTGCTGAATCCCCCCATCATCAATATCCTGGGGATTACCATTGACCAGAAACTTAACTGGACAAGCCAAATAAATACTGTAGCTACAAAAGCAAGTCAGAGGCTGGGAATTCTCACCTTACCTCAACTCCTGATTCTTCAAAGCCTGTCCACCATCTACAAGGCACAAGTCAGGAGTGTGATGGAATACTCTCCCAGTGGTTGCAGCGTGCACCATTTACAAGGTGCACTGCAGCAACTCACCAAGGCACCTTTGATAGCACAGTTGACAATATACAAGCAGTCTGGTACCGAGGATACTTAATTAGGTCCTGTAAATGAATTACTTTTGAAATGACATACGAGTGGGAATCCAGTCAGGAATTGAAGAGATCAGCTCAAAGGTCGTTCACAAAACTGAATGCTTTTGAATGTGCAGTCTTCATAGCGAATGGCCTGTTGGCTTTGACATAGCCCAATGGTTACAGGATTAAACTGAACTTAGTTTGATAGCATTTAGCCTCCCTTTCATTTTATGTGAGTTGGTAATGAGGATAGAGTTTTGTAACGAAGAATCCCTGGCCTTCAGACAATAAACTGAAGTCCTGCTTTGGCTGCTGCTAGCAGTGGGAGCAACATGAAATGATGAATTAAGAGTATTACGTAAGAAGCACACAGCTCAACATCAAAGCCTCTTGGCTTCAAGCTTTTTTTTTAAAAGCCAATACACTAAATAAACCTAGTGACAGCACTGTTTTAGAATGTGTTCAACCACAGTTGTCTTTCTCTTGAAGGTCAGGGAGAGTCTACAATCAACTGTTCAGAAACTGACCTGAAGTGGTTTGTCAGTACTGGAGGGTCTGTGCTGAATTTAAGCTTCTTTAATGCTAGATAACATCAGTGTTCATTAAAGTACAAGGTGTTGATGATGACTATGAGATATCTTAAGCTAGAGCATTTATTGCCTTTTTTGTGCATGCAGGCAAATATTAGCAGGCTTCCCACCACTTGACAGTACCAGAGAGTCAGTGAGCAAGAACACACAGGAACACAAGAAATAGAAGTAGACCATATGGCCCATCGAGCCTGCTCTGCCAATCAAAACGATCAGGGCTGATCTTAGGATTCAACTCCACTTTCCTGCCGGGTCGCCATATCCCTTGATTCCCTGAGACCAAAAATCTGTCTATCAATAGAACTGAAGCTCTCTGACACACATTAGCAGCAATAAAATAAACATTCATTCCTTGAGCTGTTGGCTGATGCATTTGATGCTGAAGCAGATCAACTGGTATTGAACGGTGCAGAGCCAACGCTGGGTCGGCACAGATTTCAATTAAAGGAACTAGATTCTAATTAAGATCAATATTGAATCTCCCGAGGACCTGATTTGAGTCTGAAGTTTGAAGAGGCTCAGAGCGGCATGGAGTGATGCCTTGTTCCGTGTACTGAGGACATGTTTGCTGGACATCAGAAGTTCCCATTCAATTCTATATTTGCTGTGCATGATTTTTTTAAAAAGGCTGCAAGCACCTATTGTTTGGAGGAGAGCAAGCCTGACCTTGAATAGCCAACCTGGAAGAGCAAAAGAGATTCACAAGGATAATACCAGAACTGAGAGGATATACTTATCAGGGAAAGATCAACAGGCTGGGCTGTTTTCTCTGGGGGGGGTGGAAATCGAAGGCTGAGGGGCAGCCCGCTGGAGGTCTTCAAGATAATGGAAGGGTTTGACAAGGTAGAAAGAGAAAACATTTCCACTTGTGGGGAGCAGTAAAACTCGAAGTCATCAATAAAAAAGACAGTATTTTTAAAAATAAATAAGGAATTGAGAAATTTTACCCAAAAAGTGCTAAAAATATCAAACGCAGTACCACAAATAGTAGTTTAGGAGAACAGCACAGATCCAGTAAAGGAGAAGCTAGATGAGCACCTGAGGAAGAAAGTAATGGAAGGATAAACTGACAGGGTTAGATGAGAAAGGGTGGGAGGAGGCTTGTGTGGAGCATAAACTCTGGCACGGACCAGTAGATTTGATGTAACACCTGAAGGAAGTCAGTCAGTCAGTCAGTCAGCAGCAGGTTGCAAGAAAGTGTTCATGTAAAGTGGGCTAGACTACCTGAGTTTTTTTATTTTTATAATCCATGCACATTTGAACTGACTGTGCCAAGTGTTGCTCAAATCCAAGATGTCCCTCCTTCATTAGTCCATGGGCTTGTCGAAGTGGTTATTAGTTCTCTCAGATTGTTTTTTTTCTAAAAGCTTCCCCACCACCGACAGTAAACTAGCTGGTGTGTAATTTCCAGGTTTATCCTTCTCCCCTTTTCTGAAGAAGGGTGTAAACATTTGGAACCACCCCATTATCTAAGGAAGATTAGAAGATTGTGGCCAGCATCTGCTCAATTTCGGCCCTTATTTCCTCAGCAACTTAGGATGCAGCCATCTGAATCAAATGACTCACCCGCTTCAAGTACCACATCCTTTTAGCACCTGCTCTATTTTTATCTCATCCAGTATCCCCAGCAATCTCCTCAATTACCATAGTTTTGGCAAAACCTCCTTCCTTGGTAAACCTTGATACAAAGAACTCATTTTAGTACCTCAGCCATATCTTCTGCCTCCAACAGATGTCCATTTTGGTCCCTAAATTGGTCCACTACTCCCGACAATCTTTTTACTGTTAATATGCCAAGACCTTTGATTCCTATTTATGTTAGCCACCAATCTATTCTTGTACACTCTCTTTGGTTCTTATTTCCTTTTTCAATTCCCCTCCGTACTTTGCATATTCAGCCTGATTCTCCCTTGTATTATCAAGTAACGTCTGTCATATGCTCCCTTTTTCTGGTTCATCCTACTCTCTAACTCCTTCAGCAACTAGGGAGCTCTGGTTGTGGTTGACCTTTTGGAATGTACCTGTACCACCTCCTTTTTAAAGGTTGCCCATTGCTCTATTACATTTCTGCCTGCTAGTCTAACTCCTAATTTACTTGGGCCAGGTCCCCCTCATTTCACAGAAATGAGTCCTCCTCCAGTTAAGTATTTTAAAGTAGATTGCTCCTTGTGCTTCTCCCTAAATAATCTAAATCTTACAATACTATGATCACTATTCCTGAGCTGCTGCCCAACTGTGTCATTCTCCACTTGACCCACTTCATTACCTAGGACTAGATCAAGCCTCCTTCTTGGGCAAGAAACATACCAATCAAGAAAATTCTCCTAAAAACACTTCAGAATTCCTTCCCTTCTCCACCCTGAATAAAATCACTGTCCCATTCAATAAAGTTCTCCCATTCTCACTACTCCATAGTTTAGTTTAGTTTAGTTTAGAGATACAGCACTGAAACAGGCCCTTCAGCCCACCGAGTCTGTGCCGAACATCAACCACCCATATATACTAATTCTACACTAATTCCATATTCCTACCACATCCCCAACTGCCCCTATATTTCCCTACCACCTACCTATACTAGGGGCAATTTATAATGGCCAATTTACCTGTATTTCTCAGTAATTTCTTTGCAAAGCTGCTCCTCTACCTCCTTCCTACAAAAATACACCAAGTAGCTTAACAGCTCCTTTACTCTTTAACTCCAACCAAACAGATTCTGTCTTTGATCCCTGAAGTACATTCATTCTAGCACTCTAATGTTTTCCTTGATTAGAACTGCTACTCCTCCTCCTTGAACAACTTGTGCAAAGGAATATCAAACATTTAATCCTCCCCTTTTTGATATCTCAGCCTTGTAGCAGCTTGGGAGTTCTCTTGCTGTTACACTGTAGCCTGTATAGAATTACATAACGGTTAGGTGACACTTCATGTACAAGTTTTATGTTATTGATATTGGTTTGTGCTTAATAATGTCAAAAGGCTTAGCAGAGTACTATGTATTGTTATTCTTCAATTTTGGAAAGGTGCAAGTTAGCAGTTCCATAAACAAGTAAAATCTACTATATTGACTTTACTTTTAACTTTTCTTAAGCATGAATCATAGTTTATAGCCTGCTGGCTGGACCACATAAAGCACTCCCAGGTCCTGCTCTTGTCTGCCATACTACCAACAGTGCAAAAATATGCTAAGGCAAAGACTTATTCAGTACATACGAACATATGAATTAGGAGCAGCAGTAGGCCATTTGGCCCTTCAAGCCTGCTCCACCATTCAATAAGTTCATGGCTGAACTGATTACTCCACATCTCCACCTACCTCCATTGACCTTTCACCCCCTTGGTCATCAAGAATTATCTACCTCTGCCTTAAAAATATTCAAAGACTCCACTGCCTTTTGAGAGAGAGAATTCCAAAGACTCACAACCCTCAGAGAAAAAAAACTTTTCCTCATCTCTGTCTTAAATGGGTGACCCCTTATTTTTAAACAGTGGCCCCTAGTTCTAGATTCTCCCACGAGGGGAAACATGCTTTCCACATGCACCCTGTCAAGACCCCTCAGGATTTTATGTTTCAATCAAGTTGCCTCTTACTCTTCTAAATTCCAATGGATACAAGCCTAGCTTGTCCAATCTTTCCTCGTAAGACAGCCCGCCCATTCCAGGTATTAGTCTAGTAAACCTTCTTTGAACTGCCTCCAATGCATTTACATCCTTCCTTAAAATAAGACCAGTACTGTACAAAGTACTCCAGATGTGGTCTCACCAATGCCCTGTATAGCTGAAGCATAACCTCCCTACTTTTGTATTCAATTCCCCTTGCGATAAACAATAACATTCTATTAGCCTTCCTAATTATGTGCTGTACCTGCATACTAACCTTTTGCAATTCATTCACTAGGACACCTCTGCATCTCAAAGCTTTGCAATCTCTCACCATTTAGATAATATGCTTTTTTATTCTTCCTGCCAAAGTGGACAATTTCACACTTTCCCACATTATACTCCATTTGCCAGGTCTTTGCCCACTCACTTAACCTAATTATATCCCTTTGTAGCCCCCTTATGTCCTTGTCACCAGTGACTTTACTACCTATCTTTGTGTCATCAGCAAATTTAGCAACCATGCCTTCGGTTCCTTAATCTAAGCCATTTATATAAACTGTAAAAAGGTGAGGCCCCAGCACAGATCCCTGTGGCAAACCACTTGTTACATCTTGCCAACCAGAAAATGACCCATTTATGCCTCCTCTCTGTTTCCTGTTAGATAGTCAATCTTCTATCCATGCCGATATGTTACCCCCTACACCATAAGCTTTTATTTTCTGTAATAACCTTTGACGTGGCACCTTTATCAAATGCCTTCTCGAAAGCCAAGTACAATACATCCACCGGTTCCCCTTTATCCACAGCACATGTAACTCCCTCAAAGAACTCCAATAAATTGGTTAAACATGATTTCCCTTTCACAAAACCATGCTGACTCTCCCTGATTACCTTGAATTTTTCTAAATGCCCTGGTATAATGTGTTTAATAACAGCTTCTAACATTTTCCCTAAGACAGATGTTAAGCTAACTGGCCTGAGTTTCCTGCTTTCTGTCTCCCTCCCTATTTGAATAAAGGAGTTACATCCGCTATTTTCCAATCTAACGGAACCTTCCCTGAATCTAGAGAACTCTTTGAAGCGCAACTACCTTGAGAACTATATTAGAAGTGTGCCATAATGCAGCTTTAATGAAGAAGCCATTTATAATAGATATTGCTGTATATTACTCAGAGTCATATAAAAATATTACAAAGAACCTGTAACATTTTCTGGCATACAAAATGTATAACACAATTTTGCCCTGAAAACCACTTCTTGCAAATTTCTGCAATGCTGCATTTGTTCTGTTTGAAGCAATTTGCCTCATTTACACCGAGACCCACAGACTGAATGTGGACCTGAGAATTCAGATACCATTCATCACATTAAATGAATCATCCAAAAAAAAAAGGCTATTTGGTCTTTAAAATCACATTTTTCACATGTGCAGGTTGTAGTCACGTGAGTTCTACTATGGGCTGGGCAGAGACTGACAAAGGCAGGCAGTTCTGTGGTATGGGCTACAATGAGACTGTTCCACAATTCACTTATGACTCCCTAGAGACGCGAACAAGATAAATACAGATAACGAAGGAATTCAATCCACTATAGCTCAGGAAGGACAGACGGAATCGTATTTCAAGTCCTCAGGAGGTCCCTAAATGCTTCACAACCAATGAAGTGCTTTTGAAATATAGTCATTACTGCAATGCAGTGAAGTGTAACAACCAATTTGCACACAGCAACGTGCCACAAACAGCAAGGAGATAAATGACCAGATCAACTGTTAGTGATTAAATCGGTTGATGGATAAATGCATGCCAGGATAACGGGAGAACTACTTTACTCTTTTCTGGCTCTCTGAAAGAGCAATTCCCTCAGTTCCATTCCTCTGCCTTCTCCCCGTAATCCTGCACATTCTTCCTTTTCATAGAACTGTTTAATTCCCTGTTGAATGCTTCAATTGAATCTGCCTCTACCATGTTCTCAGGCAGCGCATTCCAGACTTTATCCACACGCTGCATGAAAATGTTTTTCCTCATGTTACTTTTGCTTCTCTTACCAAATATTTTATATCGGTGCCCTCTCGTTCTCCATGCTTTCATGAGTGGGAACAGTTTCTCTCTATCTACTCTGTCCAGACCCCTCATGATTTTGAATACGTCTATCAAATCACCCCTCAGCCTTCTCTTCTCCAAGGAAATAAAACAGTGAGGTCTTTTTTGTCCACTGGAGGAAGTGCAGTACGCTTCCAGTACTCCACTGAAGTGCCAACCTAGGTTATGTGCTCATGCCTTTGGAATGGGGTCTGTATCCATGAGGGGCTTGTAATTCGATTCAGAGGAAGATGAGCGATCATTGAGTCAAGGCTGATACCTAAAGATGGTAAACAAGCTCTCCTCCCCATGCCCCACAGAGTACAACTGTTACTTAAAATAATTCCAGGGATGCCCTCCATTCTTGGAGCCGAAGTCCATTCCGCACGTTATAAAAACAAGAAATGCTGGAACCACTCAGCAGGTCTGGCAGCATCTGTGAAAAGAGAAGCAGAGTTAACGTTTTGGGTCAGTGACCCTTCTTCGGAACTCAATTTCAGATTTCCAGCATCCGCAGTATTTTGCTTTTATTCCATTCCACATGTTGATTGTTCTGGTGTAAAGAAATTCTTGACATCTGCCCAAAACTTCCCTCTCACCAATTCTGAACCTGTCCCCTTTGTCTTGAATTTTTTTTTTACTCTTTCAGGGAATGTGGGTCTCGCTGGCTATACCAGCACTTGTTGCCCATCCCTAATTGCCCTTGAGAACGTGGTGGTGCACTGCTTTCTTGAACTGCTGCAGTCCATCTGGTGCAGGTACACCCACAGTGCTGTTGGGGAGGGTGTTCCAGGATTTTGACCCAGAGACAGTGAGAGAATGATGATATATTTCCAAATCAGGACGTTGCATTGCTAGGAGGGGAACCTGCAGATGGCGGAGTTTCCATGCATCTGCTGCCCTCATCCTACTAGGGGGAAGAGGGTGTTAAAGGTGGTGGATGGGTTGCCAATCAAGTGGGCTTTGTCCTGGATGGTGCCGAGCTACCTGAATGCTGTTGGCGTTGCACTCAGCCAGGCAAGTAGAAAGTATTCCATCACACTCCTGACTTGTGCCTTGTAGATGGTGGACAGGCTTTGGGGAGTCAGGATGTGGGTTACTCGCCACAGAATTCTCAGCCTCTGACCTGCTCCTGTAGCCACAGTATTTATGAGGCCGATCCAGATCAGTTTCTGGCCAATGGTAACCTCCAGAATGTTGATGGTAGGGAATTCAGCGATGGTAATGCTACTGAATGACAAAGGGTGTTGGTTAGATTCTCTCCTGTTGGAGATCATCATTGCCTGGCACTTGTGTGGCATGAATATTATGTGCCACTTCTCAGCCCAAGCCTGAATGCTGTCCAGCTCTTGTTGCATTTGGACAAGGATGGCTGCAGTATCTGAGGAGTTGCAATTGGTACTGAACATCAAGCAGCAAACATCCCCACTTCTGACCTCATGATGGAGGGAAGGTCATTGATGAAGCAGCTGAAGATAGTTGGGCCTAGGACACCACTCTGAGGAAATCCTACAGCAAAGTCCTGGGCCTGAGATGATTGGCCTCCAACAACCACAACATCTTCCTTTGTTCTAGGTAGCACTCCAACCTGTGGAGAGTTTGCCCCAATTCCCATTAACTTCAATGTGGCTTCTTGATACCACATTTGGTCAAATGCCAACTTGCTATCCGCTCAAATGCTGCCTTGATATCAAGGGCAATCATGTAACTTTTCTTTGGTTCTAACACAGAAAGAGGCCATTCAGCCCACTGCGTCTGCGCCAGCTGAAAAAACTAGCCATCCAATCGAAGTGGCGCAGTGGTTAGCACCGCAGCCTCACAGCTCCAGCGACCCGGGTTCGATTCTGTGTACTGCCTGTGGGGAGTTTGCAAGTTCTTCGTGTCTGCGTGGGTTTTCTCCGGGTGCTCCGGTTTCCTCCCACAGCCAAAAGACTTGCAGGTTGGTAGGTAAATTGGCCATTATAAATTGCCCCTAGTATAGGTAGGTGGTAGGGTAATATGGGATTAGTGTCTTCTTTTGGGCCTCCTTATCTCGAGAGACAATGGATACGCGCCTGGAGGTGGTCAGTGGTTTGTGAAGCAGCGCCTGGAGTGGCTATAAAGGCCAATTCTAGAGTGACAGGCTCTTCCACAGGTGCTGCAGAGAAATTTGTTTGTCGGGGCTGTTGCACAGTTGGCTCTCCCCTTGCGCCTCTGTCTTTTTTCCTGCCAACTACTAAGTCTCTTCGACTCGCCACCTTTTAGCCCTGTCTTTATGGCTGCCCGAGCTCTGGCGAACGCTGGCAACGGACTCCCACGACTTGTGATCAATGTCACAGGATTTCATGTCGCGTTTGCAGACTTCTTTAAAGCGGAGACGTGGACGGCCGGTGGGTCTGATACCAGTGGCGAGCTCGCTGTACAATGTGTCTTTGGGGATCCTGCCATCTTCCATGCGGCTCACATGGCCAAGCCATCTCAAGCGCCGCTGACTCAGTAGTGTGTACAAGCTGGGGATGTTGGCCGCCTCGAGGACTTCTGTGTTGGAGATACGGTCCTGCCACCTGATGCCAAGTATTCTCCGGAGGCAGCGAAGATGGAATGAATTGAGACGTCTCTCTTGGCTGGCATACGTTGTCCAGGCCTCGCTGCCATAGAGCAAGGTACTGAGGACACAGGCCTGATACACTCGGACTTTTGTGTTCCGTGTCAGTGCGCCATTTTCCCACACTCTCTTGGCCAGTCTGGACATAGCAGTGGAAGCCTTACCCATGCGCTTATTGATTTCTGCATCTAGAGACAGGTTACTGGTGATAGTTGAGCATAGGTAGGTGAACTCTTGAACCACTTCCAGAGCGTGGTCGCCAATATTGATGGATAGAGCATTTCTGACGTCCTGCCCCATGATTTTCGTTTTCTTGAGGCTGATGGTTAGGCCAAATTCATTGCAGGCAGCCGCAAACCTGTTGATGAGACTCTGCAGGCACTCTTCAGTGTGAGATGTTAATGCAGCATCATCAGCAAAGAGGAGATCCCTGATGAGGACTTTCCATACTTTGGACTTCGCTCTTAGACGGGCAAGGTTGAACAACCTGCCCCCTGATCTTGTGTGGAGGAAAATTCCTTCTTCAGAGGACTTGAACGCATGTGAAAGCAGCAGGGAGAAGAAAATCCCAAAAAGTGTGGGTGCGAGAACACAGCCCTGTTTCACGCCACTCAGGATAGGAAAGGGCTCTGATGAGGAGCCACCATGTTGAATTGTGCCTTTCATATTGTCATGGAATGAGGTGATGATACTTAGTAGCTTTGGTGGACATCCGATCTTTTCTAGTAGTCTGAAGAGACCACGTCTGCTGACGAGGTCAATGGGTGGTTGATGGTCGGCACAGACTCGGTGGGCCGAAGGGCCTGTTTCAGTGCTGTATCTCTAAATAAAATAAAATAAAATAAAATAAAATAAAATAAAATAAAAAATAAAATAAATCCCACCTTCCAGCACCTGGTTCGTGGCCTTGCAGGTTACAGCACATCAGGTGCAGGTCTCAAGTTTGGCTCTTTTGTCCATGTTTGAACGAAGGCTGCAATGAGGTCAGGAGCAGAGTGGTCCTGGCGGAACCCAAACTGAACATCAGTGAGCAGATTGTTGCTGTTTAAATGGCTCTTGATAGCACTGTCGACAACCCCTTCCTTCACTTTGCTGATGATCGAGAGTAGATTGATGGGGCAGTAATTGGCCAGATTGGATATGTCCTGCTTTTTGTGGACAGGACGTACCTGGACAAATTTCCACATCGTCAGGCAGATGCATGCCAGCGTTGTAACTGTCCGGGAACAGCTTGACTATGGGCGCAGCTAGTTCTGCAGCACAAGTTTTCAGTACTACAGCTGGGATGTTGTCAAGACCCATAGCTTTTAGTCATTTCATGACATCACGTGGAGTGAATCAAATTGGCTAATGACTATCATCTGTGATGCTGGGGACCTCAGGAGGAGGCAGAGATGGATCATCCATTCAGCACTTCTGGCTGAAGATGGATGCAAATACTTCAGCCTTGTCTTTTGCACTGATGTGCCAGGCTCCCCCATCATTGAGGATGGGGATATTTGTACAGTCTCCTCACCTGCTTAGATGTTTAATTGTCCACCATCATTCATGACCGGATGCGGCAGGACTGCTAATCGTTGATCTGATCCGTTAGTTCTGGGATCGCTTATCTGTCTATTGCATGCTGCTTCTACTGTCTAGCATGCAAGTAGTTCTGTGTTGTAGCTTCACCAGGGCTGCCTGGTGCTGCTCCTGGCAGGTTCTCCTTCACTCTTTATTGAACCAGTGTTGATCCCCTGGCTTGATGGTAATGGTAGAGTGCAGGATATGCCTGGCCATGAGGTTACAGATTGTGGTTGAATACAAACCTGCTGCTACTGATCATCCACAGCACCTCATGGATGCCCAGTTTTGAGCTGCTAGATCTGTTCTGAATCCCATTTAGCACAGTGGTAGTGCCACACAACACTATGGAGGATGTGCCTAGTGTGAAGATGAGACTGTCTCCACAAGCACTGTGCAGTGGTGACTCCTACCAATACTCTCATGGACAAATGCATCTGCAACAGGTAGATTGATGAGGACAAGATCTAGTAGGATTTTCCCTCTTGCTCGTTTCCGCACCACCTGCCGCAGGCCCAGTCCAGCAGCTATGTCCTTTAGGTTGCGGCCAACTCAGTCAGTAGTGGTGCTACCAAGCCATTCTTGGTGATGGATATTGAAATCTCCCACCCAAAGTACATTCTTTCCCTTGGCACGCACAGTACTTCTTCCAAGTAGTGTTCAACATGGAGAAGCACTGATTCATCAGCTGAGGGAGGGTGTTAGGTGGTAATCCTCAGGAGGTTTTCTTACCCATGTTTGACCTGATGCCATGAGGCTTCATGGGCTCCAGTGTTAATGTTAAGAACTGGCAGGGCAACTCCCTCTTGACTATGACGGCAGCTCTGGTGAGTCTAACCTGTCAGTGGGACAGGACATACCAAGTAATAGTGATACTGGTGTCTGGGTCATTAGATGTTTATTTCAGTGAGTACGACTATGTCAGGCTGTTGCTTGACTAGTTTGGACAGCTCTCTCAATTTTGGTACAATCCCCCAGATGTTAGTAAGAAGGAGTTTGCAGGGTTGACAGGACTGGGTTTTCTGTTGTCGTTTCCAGTGCCTAGGTCAATGCCGAGTGTTCTGTCCAGTTTTGTTCGTTGTGTAGTAGTTTTGCACAACTGAATAGCTTGCTGAATAGCCACATAGATATGGTGGCTACAAGATCAGGTCAGAAGCTGGGAATTCTGTGGCAAGTAACTCACCTCCTAATTCCCTAAAGCCATCTACAAGGCACAAGCCAGGAGTGTAATGGAATAATCTCCACGACTGGACGAGTGCATTACCATCAACACTCAGGAAGCTCAGCATCATCCAGGACAAAGCAGCCCGCTTGATTGACCCCCCATCCACCACATTCAACATTCACTCCCTCCACCAACCATTACAGAGGACAGTTAAGAATCAACCATATTGCTGTGTGTCTGGAGTCACATGTAGGCCAAACCAGGTAAGGACGGCAGATTTCCTTCCATAAAGGACATTAGTGAACCAGATGGGATTTTACAATTGGTGGTAGTTTCACAGCACCATTACTGAGACTAAGGCTGCAATTTTTCATTGGGCGGGAGGCTCCACCCACTAGCTGAAAAGTCAGTGGCAAGCCACTGGGCCTGGGGAGCCACACCAGGATTTTTTTGCTCCCCAGGCCCTTAATTGGTCTTGGGCGGGACTTCCGTCTCCTTGAGGCAGAATGGAGCGGTGGCCACTGCTAGGACTACACCCAGCCAGCGCAAGCAAGGTGAAGGTTGGCCCCGGTGAGGCAAAGGTTGGGGGGGCGGGGGGTGTCGATTAAGGGGGCAGGGGGAGTGTTGTGCGTTGGGGGTGATCCTCTGTGGGGCACAGGGTGCCCGATCAGGAGGCCACCAGCAGCCCGCAAGAAGGGTTCTTGAGGCTTTGGCCATCCGGCTGCCAAAGGTAAAATACCTGGGGCAGCAGGAAGAGACGCTTAAGTGGCAGGTAATTGGGCACTTAAGGGCCTTGATTGGCCTGGGGTGGGCGGGCCATTTCTCACCACAGCCACCCTACGTAAAATTGTAGCGGGGGTGGGAGGGGGTCAGAAATGCCACCCCCCCCCCCCTCCCCCGACTCTCACTCAATATTATGCACCCCCCCCCACCCACCCCACCACCAGCCTGCTCGTTTGGGGGTTGTAAAATTCCGGCTTAGCTTTCAATTTCATATTTTTATTAATTAAATTTAAATTCCACCTAACTGCCACTGTGTTTTTTGAACCAATGACTTGAGAGAATTAGCCTGGGTCTGTGGATTACTTATCCAGTAACATTAGCACTATGCCACCGTCTCATTGCCGAGTTTGGAGTGCAGTTCCAAATGCAGCTTTTTATACTGTTTTCCAGCCTGTATCAGAACTGCCAGTTTTGCATAATTCCACAGAATCAGAGCAGGCTGTATGTACCTGGGCTTGTGACAGTGTTTCTCCTGCTATACAGTTGCCTTCTCTGCCTCTTCTCATCATGGACTGACAAGTTTGTTCTGTCAGTCCCTAAAACAACTGCATTAAAAAAAAAGTTTTATCTAACTTTTTAATGACACAAGCACATGGAAATCACTAAAGAATATGTTACCGAATCAAAAATGCTCGTCACGTAATTTGGATGCTTGTCACACAATTGGCTTTGAGGTATAACAGAATTTTTGGAATCTTCTATATACTGTATAGTCTACTCCTGATAATTTAAAGGGTTTTTTTTGCACTGACAAATATGGGATATCCAGTAATTTGAATGAAGCAATATAAATTTATTGCTGAAAGATTTCGAATCATCAGAAAATTGGAATTAAGTAATTTTCAACTAACAGTAGAACTACATACTAGAGTCAGGAAAGCAAGAACTACAGGAGCAGCCCCAAGAATTTAGCAAAGGTGAATGGCACAACAGAAAAAAAATTGCAAACAACATCACAATACATGAAGGGCTGGTGAGAACAAATTTACAGGTAAACATTTTACTGAACTTATCAATATCCTAATTTAGATTAAGAAATTATCTTTTTTATCTAGTTTTTAAACTAAGTTGAATCAGAGAACTCTGAGGTAAGGCAGCATGAGCGTTAGGGAGAGAGGTTAAAAAGAACACCTAAAGTGATGTCAGCACGAGGGAAGGAACTGGCTGGCAAGTGGCTTTTCTCCAGAGCAGGAACATGTCTTAATATTATTGCTGCTAAGTTTAGATAGTAGTCTAATTCGGTGAGGTGAGAGTGACAACTTTTGACATCAAGGTAGCATTTGACCGAGTATGGCATCAAGGAGCCTTAGCAAAACTGGAGTCAATGGAAGGCAGAGGAAAGAATCTCTGCTGGTTGGAGTCGTACCTAATAGAAAGGAAGATGGTTGCGGTTGTTGGAGGTCAATCATCTCAGCCCCAGGACATCACTGCAGGAGTTCCTCAGGGTAGTGTCCTAGGCCCAACCATCTTCAGCTGCTTCATCAATGACCTTCACTCCATCATAAGGTCAGAAGTGGGGATGTTCGCTGCTGATTGCACAATGTTCAGCACCATTCACAACTCCTCAGATAATGAAGCCGCCCATGTCCATATGCGGCAGGACCTGGACAACATCCAGGCTTGGGCTGATAAGTGGCAAGTAACATTCACACCACACAAGTGCCAGGCAATGACCAGCTCCAACAAGAGAAAATCTAACTATCTCCCCTTGATGTTCAATGGCATTACTATTGCTGAATCCCCCACTATCAACATCTTGGGGGTTACCATTGACCAGAAACTGAACTGGACTAGCCACATAGATATGGTGGCTACAAGATCAGGTCAGAAGCTGGGAATTCTGTGGCAAGTAACTCACCTCCTAATTCCCTAAAGCCATCTACAAGGCACAAGCCAGGAGTGTAATGGAATAATCTCCACGACTGGACGAGTGCATTACCATCAACACTCAGGAAGCTCAGCATCATCCAGGACAAAGCAGCCCGCTTGATTGACCCCCCATCCACCACATTCAACATTCACTCCCTCCACCAACGCACAATGGCAGCAGCGTGTACCATATACAAGATGCACTGCAGCAACATACCAAAGCTCTTTTGACAGCACCTTCCAAACCCACAACCTTTTCCACCTAGATGGACAAGGGCAGCAGATGCATGGGAACACCAACACCACCTGTAAGTTCCCCTCCAAGCCACACACCATCCTGACTTGGAACTATATTGCCGTTCCTTCACTGTCACTGGGTCAAAATCCTGGAACTCCCTTCCTAACAGCACTGCTGGTGTTAGGTACACCCCAAGGACTGGAGTGGTTCAAGAGGCAGCTCTAAAACGTGGCTACCCGACCCGAACCTGACCAGACCTGATGACAGGTGTCGGGTTCGGGTTGGGTCTCTCTTCTGGGTCTTGCATTCGGGCTCGGGTCGGGCTGGGCTGGATATGGACAGTGCTGCTTTGCTCTGGGAAGTAATCTTCAAATGAACATTCAGGATGTCAAGGCAGGAAACGTGCAGTCCGGACTCCGCACTCTGCAGTAAACCTGGCTACCCGACCAAACCTGACTACATGTGTCGTGTTCGGGTCAGGTCAGGCATTAAAAAAAAAATTCAAGGACTTGGGCCTGGGTCGGGTTCGGGTTGGCTGTTGTTGGGTTGGGCCCGGGTCGGGTTTTAATTTTATACCCGAGCCAGGCTTTAGGCAGCTCATCACCACCTTCGCGAGGGCAATTAGGAATAGGCAATAAATGCTGGCCTAGCCAGTGATGCCCACATCCCATGAATGAATAAAAAATAAATAAATGCATGGCATGGTACCGGAAGGTTCCAGAGCTTGAGCAGCAGCTGGCATTAGTACAATGCATCCATGAGGTCCAGAACAGTGTGGATAGCACGTCTCTGGAGGTGGTCACCCTGCAGCTAAAGAGTGTGCAGACAGGGAGTAAATGGATGACTGCCCAACAAACAAAGACGACTGGGCAGGTAGTGTAGGCGACCCGTGTACATCTTGCTCTCTCACCAGTATTCAATTCTGAATAGTAGTGAAGAAAACAGTACTTCTTGGGAGTACAGCCAGAGCACCATGGGTGGCTCAGCTATACTTGGCGTGGGGGGAGGGAGAGGAATATCAGAAAAGCAACAATGATAGGGGATTCAATAATTAGGAGAACAGACAGGCATTTCTGCAGTTACAGACGTGAATTCAGGATAGTATGTTGCCTCCCTGGTGCCAGGGTCAAGGATGTCATGGAGTGGCAGCAGACCACTCTGAGGGAGGAGGGTGAACAGCCAGAGGCTGTGGTCCACAACAGTACTAACGACAGAGGCAGAAAGAGGAACAAAGTCCTGCAGACAAATTCTATAGAACTAGAAAAGAAAAGAAACAAACAAGATCTCAAAAGGTAATAACCTCTGGATTAATCCCAGTGCCAAGCGCTGGTGAATATAGAAATAGGAGGATATTGCAGATGAATGTGTGGCTGGTGAGATGGTGCAGGAAGGAGGGCTTTCGATTCCTGGGGCATTGGGAGCAGTTCTGGGGGAGGTGAGACAAGCCAGACAGGTTGCAATTCAATAGGGCCAGGATCAATATTATGGGAGGCAGGTTTGTTGGTGCTGTTGGGGAGGGTTTAAGGTGGCTTGGCAGGAGGATGGGAACCAGGGCATAGATTCAGAATGGAGAGAAGCAAATAGGTTGAAAATTACCAAGTGAGCTGGAAGACGGACAAAACAAAGGCTAGAAAATAGACAACAAAGGAGTTCAGTGATTAGTGACATATACTTCAATGCAAGAAGTCAAATGAATGACACAGGTAAGCTGAAGGCACAGATAGACACTTGGAAGTATGATAGCCTAGCTATTACTGAAACATGGGCAGCAATGGCAACTCAACATTCCTGGTCACAGGGTTTTCTGACAGAATAGAGAAGGGGATAAAAAAGAAGAGGGGTTGTAATATTAGTTAAAGAAACAATTACAGCTGTGAGAAGGGATAATATGATAAAAGGAGCATCAAATGACGCCATACGGGTTGAAATGAGGAACAAAAAAGGGGCAATCGCACTACTGTGAGTGTACAATAGACCCCTAAACAGCCAGAGGGAAACAGAAGAGCAAATATGTAGGCAAACTGCTGAGAAGTGCAGAAACAATAAGGCCTTAATAGTAGGTGATTTCAACTACCCCAATATTAACTGGGATAAAAAAAATCACTGTAAAAGGTATAGAGGGATAGAATATAAGAGCAGGGTGGGGGGTTATGATGGAGCTGTATAAAATGCTGGTTAGGCCACAGTTGGAGTACTGTGTACAGTTCTGGTCGCCACACTATCTGAAGGATGTGATTGCAATGGAGAGGGTGCAGAGGAGATTCACCAGGATGTTGCCTGGGCTGGAGCATTTCAGTTATGAAGACTGACTAGATAGACTGGGGCTGTTTTCCTTGGAGCGGAGAAGCCTGAAGGGGGACCTGATTGAGGTATACAAAATTATGAGGGGCATTGATAGGAAGAAACTTTTTCCCTTAGCGGAGAGGTCAATAACTAGGGGGCATAGATTTAAGGTAAGGGACAGGAGGTTTAGAGGGGAGTTAAGGAGGAATTTTTTCACCCAGAGGGTGGTTGGAATCTGGAACACACTGCCTGAAGGGGTGGTAGAGGTAGGAACACTCACGACATTCAAGAAATATTTAGATGAGCACTTGAAACACCATAACATACAAGGCTACGGGCCAAGTGCGGGGAAACGGGATTAATTAGGATGGGTGCTTGATGGTCGGCGCAGGCGTGTTGGGCCGAAGGGCCTGTTTCTGTGCTGTAAAACACTGACTCTAGGGCACAGAATTTAAATTGGGAAAAATCAATTTTACTAAGCTGAGATGTGATTTGGCAAAAATGGACTGGAAAGAGTTACTTGAAGGTAAATCAGTGTCAGAGCAGTGGGAGACATTCAAGGAAGAGATAGAGAGGGTTCAGAACAAATATGTTCCCACAAAGAAAAGGGGCGGGACTCTGAAATCTAGACCCCACTGGAGGTCAAAGAGCATACAGACTAAATAGACAAAAAAGGGAAGCTTATGTCAGATACCAAAAGCTCAATACTGCAGAAAGTATAGAGAAGTATAGAAAGTGCAGGGGTGAAATTAAAAAAGGAAATTAAGAAAGCAAACAGAGGGCATGAAAAAAATACAGGCAAGTAAAATCAAAGAAAACCCAAATGTGTTTTATAAATACATAAGGAGGAAGAGGCTGAGGATAGACTAGGGCTGATTACAGACCAAAGTAGCAATTTGTGTGTGGAGGCAGAAGATGTGGGCACAGTTCTTGATGAATATTTTCCATCTGTCTTCACAAAAGAGGAAGGACGATGCAGACATTGTAGTTAAGGAGGAGGAGTATGAAATATTGGATAGAATAAGCATAGTGAGAGGGGAAATATTAAGGGATTTAGCATCTTTGAATGTGGATAAATCACCAAGCCTGGATGAAGTGTATCCCAGACTGCTAGAAGAAACAAGGGAGGAACTAAGAGAGGCTCTGACCATTATTTTCCAATATCTTTGGTTACAGACATGATGCGAGAGGACACTAAATGTTGTACCATTGTTTAAAATGGGAAGTAAGGATAACCCGTGTAATTACAGGTCAGTCAGTCTAACCAGGGTGGTGGGCAAATTATTGGAAAAAATTCTGAGGGTTGGTATAAATCGTCATTTTAAAAAGCACAGATATATCAAGGGCAGTCTGCATGGATATGTTAAGTGAAGGTCATATCAACTTGATTGAATTTTTTGTGGAGGTAACAAGGAGTGTCAATCAATGAGAGTATCATGTTTGATGCAGTCTATATGGATTTTAGCAAGGCTTTTGACAAGGTCCCACGTGGTAGACTGGTCAGTAAAGTAAAAGCTCATTGAATCCAAGGGCAAGTGGCAACTGGATCCAAAAGGGGTACAATGGTAAGAAGCAAAGGGTAAGAGTCAACAGACGTTTGTGACTGGGAGGCTGTTTCCCTTGGGGCTCTGCAAGGCTCAGTACTAGGTCCTTCTTTTTGTGGTATGTGTGGATATACATCTATGATTTAGACTTAAATGCAGGAGGCATGATTAAGAAGTTTGCAGACGATGCAAAAATTAGTTGATAGTGAGGAAGAAAGCGGGAGACAGCAGAAAGATATCAATTGACTGGTAGGATGGGCAGAAAGGGAGCAAATGGAATTCAATCTGGAGAAGTGTGAGGCAATGCATTTGAGGATGGCAAACAAGGCAAGGGAATACACAATAAATAATTAAATACTAAGAGGTGTAGAGGAACAGGGACCTTGAAGTGCATGTCCATAGATCCCTGAAGGTAGCAGCACAGGTAGATGAGGTGGTTAAGAAGGCATATGGGATAGTTTCCTTTATTGGCAGAAGCATAGAATACAAGAGCAGGGGGGATTATGCTCGAACTGTATAAAACACTAGTTAAGTCACAGCTAGAGTACAGGTCACTGTTATGGTTACTACATTACAGGAAAGATGTGATCTCATCTCACAAAGATGTTGCCACGAATGGAGATTTTTAGCTATGATGAAAGATTGGATAGACTGTGATTATTTTCTTTGGAACAGAGGAAGCTGACAGGAAATTTAATTGAAGTGCACAAAATTGAGGAGCCTAGATTGAGTGGATAGGAAAGACTTAATTCTCTTTGCAGTGAAGTCAATAACCAGCAGGCACAAATTTCAAGTAATTGGCAGGATTAGAGAAGTGTTGAGGAGAAATCTTTTCACACAGATGGTAGTGGAGGTCTGAATCTCACTGCCTGAAAGGATGGTAGAGGCAGAAACCCTCATTGCATTTAAAAAATACTTGGATATGCACTCAAAGTGCTCTAATCTACAGGGCTACGGATCAAGAGCTGGAAAGTGGGATTAGGCTGTATAGCTCTTTTTCAGCTGGTACAGACACGACAGGGATATACTTACATTGGAAGCAGTTCAAAGAAGGTTCACGAGGTTGATTCTTAGGATGGTGTTGTCTTATGAGGAAAGGTTGAGCAGGTTGGAGTTTAGAAGAATTTGAGGTTACCTTATGGAAGCAAATACGATTCTAAGGGGGCTTGACAGGGTAGATGCTGAGAGGATTTTTCTCCTCATGGGGGAAATCTAGAAAGCACAGTTTCAAAATAAGCAGTCTCCCATTTAAGACAGAGATGAAGAGGAATTTCTTCTCTCAGAGGGTCATTAATCTTTGGAATTCTCCTCCCCAAAGACCAGTGGAGGTTGAGTCATTGAATATATTCAAGACGGAGTTAGACAGATATTTGATTTACAAGGGAATTGAGGGTTATTGTGAGCTGGCAGGAAAGTGGAGTTAAGGCCACAATCAGATCAGCCACAATCTTATTGAATGGAAAAGCAGACTGAAGGGGCCAAATGGCCTACAGTTCCCATTTCTTATGATCTTATAGGCTGAACGGCCTCCTTCTGTGCCATAAACTTTTTATGTTTCTATGTTACAATCAAGATTACCACTAAGTTTTCCCTTCAGGAATGAAGGCCAAGTTTTCCAGTCTTTCCTCATAACTCAGAGTCTAGGGATCAGTCTTGTGGCTCTTTCTTTTTGGTTCGGCTACAAAGCTCAGCATTTTACTTACAAAGATTGGATCTGTTAAGCATTGGGTTGAATAAAACCCCTAGGTCTCTTTCAACCTCACCTTGAGCTGTATCAACACTATTCATGAAGTACTTTTGTTGCCCAAAAAGTAATTTAAAAAAAAGGATAAATGGCATTTTGGCCTTTATCTCAAAGGGGTTGGAATACAGAAGTGAGGAAGTGCAGCTTTAGTTGTACAGAGCCTTGGTCAGACCCCATCTGGACTTCTGCATTCAGTTTTAGGCACTGAATCTAGGAAAATATCCTTGGAAAGGGTACAGCGCAGATTTACCAGGTGATATCATAGCTTAAATGGCTAAGTTATGTGGTCAGATTGCATAATATTGTCTTATATTCTCATGAGTTTTGAGATTGAAGAGTGTTCTACCTGAGGTGTTTAAATGATAGAGGTTCGAGAGAGTAGATACAGAGAAACTACTTCCTCTGGTGGCTCAATCCAGAACAGAAAAAAAAAACAATTTAAAATTAAGAGCTAGGCCATTTAGGAGTAAAATCAGGAAGCATTTTTTCACACACAAAAAAAAAGTTAGTGGAAATCTGGAACACTCTTCCCAAAATGACTGTTGAGGCTCACCCAATTAACATGTTCAAGACTGAGATTGATATGATTTTTGTTATGGAAGGGTATCGGGATATGGAGCAAGAGTGGGTAATTGGAGTTGAGCTTCAGATCAGCCATGATCTAAATGAACTGTGGCATAGGCACTAGACTGAATAGATTACAGTTCCTATATTCATTTTCTTATGTGTAATACTTCATATTTCCATACTGAATTTCACCTGTGATTAATATGCCCACTACATATTTTGTCCAACTCATTTTGTAGTTTCCAAGCCATCTCCTCAGATTCAACTGCCTCACTTGATGTAATCTGTGAATTGAGTTTCTGAATCCATCATCATTAATACAAATTCGAAAGGGTTTTAATGCTGTTCTTTCAGACACTGAAACAAGTAATGTGTTACTTCCTGATCTTATCCATTCCCAGGTTTTTAACCCTGAATCACCACTACTTTTATGTGTATGTTGAATTTTGGTACATTTATTTTTGGAGGTTAAGGTACACAAGTTCATAGGGCTTTCCACAGTCCACTTGAAAAAGAAAAGTCAAGGAGAATGAATTAGACAGAATCTTTCCCTTCTGAATCCATGTTAACCTGCAGGAATTCTCACTCATTTGAGTGGAGTGGGAAAAAGTCACATTTTGATGCAACTCATTCCCAAAAGTCAAGCTCCACATATTTAAGTTATTATAATCTGTCTCCTTTACTTATAGATCTCCAATAACATTCTACATGATCTTCAGAACTTTTACATGTACACTGCATGCTAACTAATGCATTGTACAGCAATACAGCAGTTACTTGGACCAAGATATTTACAAAATAACCCAACTTATTCCATAAGCCAATTATAATACAGGTTTGCAACAATGCAAAACATGGAGCAGTTGTACATGGATAAAAATGTGAGGCAGGCAGGACTGAAGCGACTGAACTGACAGGCTTTTCCCATTTTCATCAGTGGAGTGAGACCATTGGGGGGAAGCAGTTGCATTACATTGGCGGTAGGATAATCACAATCAGTACAAAGCAAACTTTAAATGGACAAATAACCTTTTTGCTGATGGCAGAGAGCCCAACATCCCATCAGCTTTTCACCATCATTAAAATTTAACTGGCATTTAGACGTCAGTGAACCGACTTTTGCGCATGTCTGCTTGTACTTTTTCCACACAGCTTTACTTTATTTGACGGAGAATGAAGTGAAATAGTATAATACCTGCCTGCCAATTGCGCAGCATTCCAAGCAGATACAAGTCTGAAACTGGTACTTGTGCTAGAACAGTACTTAACTAATTACAAAAAACACTAAATCACAACTGAGAAAAAACAAACTATCAACTTGTCCAGAAAATGTAAAATGTGGTAATAGCTTTTTTGTGGCTAGAAAGGTTTTACAAAGTTAAGTGAATCGAAAAGTTTCACCAAATAAAATCACCTAAATTTTTCATTCCATTCAAGTGCATATTAACTTTAAATTTATCAGCAGTAACTATCAAATAGATTTCAATAAAGTGTAATGGTGAGTGTGTAGAATTTGCACACTATTGACTATTTCAACTGTAAAATGTAATCCAGTAGCATGATTATAGATTCTGTCATTCCAATTTTGGTTTGGCGAGCATATGAAATTCTAATCACTCTAGGTCAGTGGTGGCACTAGAAGTGGGAACAAGATGAACTAAGCCTATTGAAGTAGTCGTAAAGTACTTAAAGAAAAGGCTTAAGTGCAATTTTTCTTGCAATGTAGTCAGAGAAAGTTCATTCTAGAAAAACAAAACGCATCCTCAATAAAGAGCTCGCCAGTGGGTTAGGAAACAGCAGTCAAATGTAGCAAAAATAAAAGCCAAGAACATCATAGATGTAGGTATGTACTGAACAAATTTGAAATTACCAACCCACTTTATGTTTTCATTGCACAAAACCCACGAGATAACCTTCGTCTGGCAAACTGACCACCATCCGTTAAACACACATATGAACTTTCGAGCTCCCACGGCTGATAATTTGTACTCGTGAGAACCACAAAAGCAACTACAACAGAAACACATTTTCAGGGCTAGTACAATATAGAAACATGAAAAGAATGTCTTTATATTAAACTGTAACTTAAACAAAGAGTATCTGAAAAAAAAAGGACTTTCCATTTACCCTCTTGATTGGTCCACTGCGTCAAGTTAACTTTGTTTCCCTTCCCTCCCACTTCAGGATTATCACTAGCCTTAGTAAGGTGACGACCAGGAGACCTGATCAACAGTTTAAACAGCGCTGGATGGCTATTTCCATATTCGCAATCTAATTCACCAAAGAATGTCAGATTTGAAGCATTTTCCAAGACAATGACTCAGATGTTTGCAATCTTTTCTACATAAGGGGGGGGGGGGGAGGGGGAATGATCAAAAAGTATTGCTCAAAGACAAATCTAGGTCTTGCATTTTATGCTCTCAAAGTCACCAGAGTGAGGTGTTTTTTTGCCGCAAGATCACATAACTCCATGACGACGTCGAAGACGAGACAGGCGCTTTATTTTAAGCAGCAAGTCCCACCAGGTGTGAATGAAGCGGCTTGTTGCTGGTCTGGCTAAATGGGGCTGGCGTTCACACACACACACAGACTCAGGGGCCTAGTGTTTGGGCGCGCAGACAGAAAGGGAAACGGCTTACCCGGTACAAGGCGTCCACGAACACCCGCTCATTCACGTTGCAAGCGATGGTGGAGGTCGGCAAGTCGTCCAGCTGGGAGTGCAGCCGCATCTGTTGGGGGTGCCCGGGGTTGCCATGCTCTCCGGCCGGTGGCTCGACCTCCATCGGAGTCTCGGTCTGCACCTCAGCGTTTGATCCGGAACAGTGGCCCTCTGCAGCGGCCGAAAACATCTCCTGTTTCCCCTCCATGTCAGGATTGACGGAGCTTCTCTTCTCACTGTCACCACTATTCGCTACCGTCATTATTTTCCCAGCCGGGGTGTGCTTTTTTAAAAAAGATTCCGTATCATTCATCTAAACAAAAATGATTCGACGCCCTCCCTCAGCGGCAGCCGCCACCTCCACCCATCTTGCGGGAGGTTGAATTCACTGCGAGTTTAGACAACATCCAGTCACCGCTCAGCCGAGCTCCTCTGCCTGTGCGCCGATACTTTGTTACCAGGACGCGACGCAACAAGTTACTGCCTCGGACGTCAGCACTGGCAACACGATCTAACTATGTTGCCATTTTTAACCTGGTGGCAATGTCAGTCAGTCATTCAGCCAACTCAAACACTGCAAACAAACAACACCCACTCCTGGTCCTCTAACTCTGATTCTATTTTATTTCAAGAAGCCTAATTTTACAGATTATTAATTGAAGCCTGCAAACAGTGAACCATCTTCCCTCTGAATAATGATACATCGAAGGGGAAATTGGTAAGCACACAAGGGAAGGAATAGGTAGGGTAGGATGAAGAGGGATAGCAGGAGGCTGGTGTGGACTAGATGGGCCGGATGGCTTGATTTTGCGCTGTTAATTCTATATAACAACCCAGTTACAAACTGGGACTGGGGCACTTTTCTCTAGAAAAGACTGAGGGGGCCTTCAAGCCTTTAAGATTACAAAATGGTTTAATAGAGTAGGCATAAAGATGTTTCCACATGCAGATAAGCCCAAAACCCCGGGCTGTAATACAATAGTCAGGTTTAAAGAAGAAATGTTGAAATTGATTAAACTTAAACTCTAATTCGGTTAACGCCTACAGATAATGACGCGCCTACGCCAGCATGCAAATAGAGACAGAAAAGATAAGAAAAATAAAGTGGAAAGGTTTGAGGCAATATCTGAAGAGTTGTTGTTACGAATCTTTGAGCTCACTGTAGAGTCATTAATTGTAGGCCCAGTATTCTTTTTAAACCTTGTTTGCTGTAGGAGACTTTTCTCTCTTGGGGTTCATGTGTCTTCAGTGGATTCAGCAGCTTGTGAGAAAGAGATGGAAGCAGCAGGAGAGATCTTCTCAGTCCCGGAGCAAACAGACTTTCTGCCCAAACTGCTTGTATAAATTCAAAATAACTCAGGTTGCCCAGCTGGTTAGTCATGTGACTAGCTGGTTTGACCATGTCCGTTTGTGTATTCGGCCATCTTAGCAGTCAACCTGGAATGCGGGCTCCCCCACCTTCAATGTCTGGTGATCAAAAGTCCATTGTGGGTTGAATATCAGGGAATGGCTGCCTTGTCCTTCCAAACACCATATGTTAATATGCAAATGTCTTTTCCTGCCGTGGCTGATCTGTTCAACAAGTCCTCTCCTCACTCTAGTAACAGTTTAAAATCAATATTCATGACAAAATTAATGTCTCTCATTCTTAGCAGGTGGGGGCCGAGCATGACGGGGGAAACTTCTTTACCCAGAGCATGGTTAGAATGTGGAACTTGCTATCATGAGGAATAGTTGAGGCAATTAGCATAGATGCATTTAAGGGGTAGCTAGATAAATACATTATGGAACATAAGAAACAAGAGCAGGAGTAGACCATGTGGCCTGTCGAACCTGCTCCACTATTCAATTTGATCATGGCTGATCTTGGACTTCAACTCCACTTTCCCACCCACTCCCCATATCCCTTGATTTCCTGAGAGACCAAAAATCTGTCTATCCCAGCCTTAAATATATTCAACGATGGAACATCCACAACTCTCTGGGGTAGAGAATTCCAAAGATTCACAACCCTTTGAGTGAAGTAATTTCTCCTCATCTCAGTCCTAAATGATCGGCCCCTTATCCTGAGACTGCGCCCCCGTGTTTTAGATTCCCGACCAGCGGAAACAATCATCAGTGTCAACCCTGTCAAGCCCCCTCAGAATCTTGTAAGTTTCAATGAGACCACCTTTCATTACCAATCTAGTAAACTTTCGCTGTACTGCCTCCAATGAAAGTATATCCTTCCTTAATATATGGAGACCAAACTGCAAATACTACTCCAGGTGTGGTCTCACCAAAGCCCTGTACAATTGTAGCAAGATTTCTTTATTCCTTTACTCCAATCCCCTTGCAATAAAGGCCAACATGCCATTTGCCTTCCTAATTTCTTGCTGTCCCTGCATGCTAACTTTCTGTGTTCCTTGTATGAGCACTCAAGTCTCTCTGAACATCAACATTTACAAGTTTAAAACCTTTTAAAAAAATATTTTGCTCCTCTACTCTTACGACCAAAATGAATAACCTCACACTTCCCCACATTGTACTACCTCTGCCACCTTGTTACCCACTCACTTAATCTGTCGATATCTCTTTGTAGCCTCTCTGTGTCCTCCTCACAGCTTGCACTCCCACCTACCTTTGTATCATCAGCAAATGTAGATACACTACTCTCTGTCTCTTCATCTAAGTCATTAATATAGATTGTAAATAGCTGAGGCCCCAGCACTGATCCTTGCGGCACTCCACTAGTCACAGCCTGCCAACTTGAAAATACCCCATTTATGCCTACTCTTAGCTTCATGTCTGTTAACCAATCCTCTACCCATGTTAATATATTACCCTCAAACTCCATGAGCCCTTATCTTGCCTATTAACCTTTTGTGTGGCACCTTATCAAATGCTTTTTGGAAATCAAGTATACTACATCTACTCATTCCCCTTTATCTACCCTACTAGTTACATTCTCTAAAAAACTAATAAATTTTTCGAACATGATTTTCCTTTTGTAAAACCATATTGTCATTGCCTGATTATACTATGATTTTATAAGTGACTTCTCCAAAAATAGATTCCAACACTTTCCTGATGACTGCTGTCCGGATAACTGGCCTGTAGCTCCCTGTTTTCTCTCTCCCTCATTTCTTGAATTGCAGTGTTACATTTGCTAACTTCCAATCATCTGGGACCATTACAGAACCCATGGAATTTTGGAATATCATAGCCAACACATCCACTATCTCTGCAGCTATATCTTTTAGAACCTTAGCACGTAGGCCATGAGGTCTAGGGGATTTGTCAGATTTTAGTCCCTTAAGTTTCTCCAATACTTTTTCTCTACTGATATGAATTACCTTAATTTCCTCATTCTTTTTAGGCCCTCGATCACCCTCTATTTTGGTATGCGACTTGCATCTTCTATTGTGAAGACAGATACAAAATATTTGTTCAATGTCTCTGCCATTTCCTCATTCTCCATAATAATTTCTCTTGTCTCTGCTTCCAAGGGACCAACATTTACTTTAGCTACTCTCTTCCTTTTTATGTACTTGTAAAAGAATGGTGGGAGGAGGCTTGTGTACAGCATAACACTGGCAAGAACCATTGGTCCGAATAACTTGCTTCTGTGCTGTAAATACTACATATACAAATGTTTTTTTATAAATTACAATATTTTTAAAAGAGGTCATGTGTGGCTTTCACATTGATTTGGCTGTGATATATCGTCTTAACACAACATTTACAGGAAGGATATTAACAGCAAAGATATATCTATTCCCATAGTAATTTAACATGCTTCAGGTTAGATGTTTAAACTTCAATTATTCTTTTCATTCAAGAGTTGTGTTGGCAATTTTTAATTTAATTTGATGTTATAATGTCTCATTCAGTTACATTCTGTTTTTCAGATAAAATGTTAAACTGACACCCCATCAACCTGCCTAGGTCTAAGAGATCCTATGGTATTATTCAGTACTGTTGACTGGGTGTCCTGGCCAGTATTTATCCTTCGTTGAACATCCCCAAAATAGATTAACTGGCTCTTTATCTCATTGCTCTTTGTGGAAGCTTGCTGTGCACAAGTTCGGTGCTATGATCTGGATATTCCCTGCAAGCTTCGGAACCCCACCGTTAGGCTCAAATGTGGGTAAGAATCCCACACTGTGGGCTGGATTTTACATCGGGCAGACGGGAGCTGGCCACCGACATAAAAGTTGGTGGCAAACCCGCTTCCACCTAGCCCGGATGTCCATCCTGCATTATACGGGTCCCCAGGCTTTAAATGTTCTGAGGCGGGACTTCCACCTGCTTGAGGGAGGAAGTCCCGCCTCATTGAGCTGCCGGCCAGTCATCGGGCCGGCAACTCTTAGTCTCAGCAGCTCCACCGGGAGCAGTGGCCACTGCTGGGACTGCAGCCCAGCCGAAGACATGGAGCCAGGAGTACAGGTAAGTTTGGGTTGCCTCGCCGGCGGGTGATCGGTCGGGCTCAGGCGAGGCAAGGGTGGTCGTTTGGGGGGAAGTGGGGGGCGTCTTGGGTCCTGGGGGTGGTTGGGGAAGCGGGGGCGGCCCCTAGTCAGGCACCCTGTGCCCAATCGTTAGGGCCTCACCCCAGGGCGCGGAGAGGCTGACAGCTTTCACCAGGCAGCCTTTCCCAGCTCCAGGACACCCGCTTGCCACGGGTAAAATCCCGTGGAGGCAGGCAAAGGCCCTTAAGTGGCTGTTAATTGGCAACTTAAGGGCCTTGATTGCCCTGGGGCACCCCCTCCCCCACCACGTGGAGCCTCCTGCTCCATTTTACACCACCCCCCACCACCATCTAGCTCGCTGGGGTGGCGTAAAATTCCGGCCTTGGGGCTGGATTTTACCATGCCTCCAACGTCCTGATCCATGGTGGGGGGTTGGGTTGGGGGTGGGGGGGGTGATGGTGGTGGCACCAGCAGATGGGTCTGGAAGAGGCCACCACAGAGGCTCCAGGATTTGAAGATGTAAATAGCTGCTTACCATACATTACTGTGCATGCTGCCGTGATTCAGCCATCAGGTCACGATCTTCAGCTTGATGTACAGCACTCACGTGCCTTCACTTTCACGTCCGAGAAAAGCCAGCAGCACCGAGGTGTCAGTCCTTGGAGCCTGTGAAGGTGGGTGGGTCTGCGTTGTGAAGGGGTTCTCAACTCTGCATTCTTGAAAGGATGAACTCCATACCCTTGTTCCGTAAAGGGGGCCACTCTGCGCTGGTGAATGTTTGGTGGGGGGGGAAGGGGGCTGACCCTGCAGTTGAACAACAATGTTTGGGGGTGTGGGGAGCAATGGCAGTCCATGACTCATTTATGTGGGGTTGGGGCCACAAATGGTAGCTGGTTTAAGGTAATGTCGCCCGTGGTCCAATCCAGGCAATTGCAATAATATGACTGTGGTCATGCTATATTTAAAACTAAGACAGGCAATGTCATGCCTTACCATATCGGTGATGCCGGAATGCAGCTGAAGCAACAATTCATGTCACTCTCTGTCCTGATAGGTGCCATTGATCTACTGAAGGAACCGAGTTCACCTCCAGCGTACAGATGGGGCTGGTCCACCTTGTCTTTCTGGATCCACGTGCCGTGAGGAGCCATATCCGCAGGAGGCAGAACCAAAAGGCAGACACAGCCCACGTGGAAGCTCATGGACACGAGAAGCAGCAGCCACCAAGGCACATTCGAGGCCAGACAAACAGTAGGTCTATAGGCTCACCTGTAGATGTCAAAGCGCCGATGTCAGAGGCGACTGTGTATGTCCAGAGAGGCGATGACACAGCTCTGTGCACTGCTGATTGATGACCTGCAGCCGATGGGCTTTGCTGGACACCCTGTGCCTGGGCCCTCAAAGTGATCGCGGTTCTTAACTTCTACGCCTCTGCATCATTCCAGGGATCCACCGGTGACCTGTGTGGGGTTTCACAGTCAGCAGTGCACTGCTGTATCAGGGAAGTCATCAATGCCTTGTACAGGAGGGCCGGTGACAATGTTCGCTTCAGGACGCACACTGAGAATCAGGCTGAGAGGGCCCTCGGATTTGGGGCCATTGCAGGATTCCCACAGGTGGAAGGGGTCATCGACTGCACACATGTGGCTATCAAGGCTCCAGCTGGGCAACCAGCTGCATACCTCAATAGAAAGGGCCTATTCTCGCTCAACGTGCAGCTCGTATGTGACCACAGGAAGAGCTTCAGGCAACTGCGTGCCCACTTTCCACTGCCAGGACACATTCATCTTGTGCCAGTCCCAGGTGCTGCTGCTCTTCACTGCACTGGCTCAGATCCAGGGTGGATTCTTGCGGACAAGAGTTACTCCTTGCAGACATGGCTCCTGACGCCGGTGAGAAACTGCACCATTTATGCAGAGGAGAGATACAACACCTGCCACGTCTCGACAAACTACCATCGAGCAGGCCATCAGCATGCTGAAGATGTGCTTCTGCTGCCTAGATAGATCAAGTGGGGCCCTACAGTACTAACCAGAAAGGGTTGCACATATCATTGCTGTATGCTGTGCTCGCCACAATTTTGCAATACAGATGGAGGAGGACTTGCAGGATGATGAGAGACGGGAGCAGGAGACATCCTTGGACAATGAGGACATAGACGGCTTGCAGCAGCATACGCGCATGGGACGACGGAGAGCATCGATGCAGTGCCGACATGGCGAGCAGCGAGCAAGGGATGCATGACAATGCCTTATTGCTGAGCGCTTCCAAAATCCCTAAAGTGTACCATATGCTCCCCATGTCACACACCACCATGCTTCATCTGGTAGGCAGTCTTGTGTGTCTCTGACATCTGAGTCTCCACCATTACTGACAGCAGATGACTGAGCCATTGTCCATGTGACTGCATCCATGCAGTGCCACATCACGCATACTGGCATGGCAATGATGTTACTTCGTACATTGGCAGTTCTGTCTGGTCAATGATGTAATGGGAGGACACATAATCGCTATATGCTGGCATGCGTCATTCACACAGTAAAAAGGAGACACATGTTAGAAAAGCACCTTTAGTGAGAAGGAATTAGTACGTAGGTGTGTCATCCGTGAAAATCCATAGGTCATGCTGTCTTTTTTTTATTCGTTCGGGGGATGTGGGTGACGCTGGCTATGCCAGCATTTATTGCCCATCCATAATTGCCCTTGAGAAGGTGGTGGTGAGCTGCCTTCTTGAACCGCTGCAGTCCTAGGGGTGTTGATTCTCCAACGGTGCTATTAGGAAGGGAGTTCCAGGATTTTGACCCCGCAACGGTGAAGGAACGACGATATAGTTCTAAGTCAGGATGGTGTGTGGCTTGGAGGGGAACTTGCAGGTGGTGGTGTTCCCATGCATCTGCTGCCCTTGTCCTGCTAGGTGGTAGAGGTTGTAGGTTTGGAAGGTGCTGTCGAAGGAGCCTTGGTGAGTTGCTGCAATGCATCTTGTAGATGGTACACACTGCTGCCACTGTATGTCTATGGTGGAGGAAGTGAATGTTGAAGGTGGTGGATGGGGTGCCAATCAAGCGGGCTGCTTTGTCCTGGATGGTGTCGATCTTCTTGAGCATTGTTGGAGCTGTACCCATCCAGGCAAGTGGAGAGTATTCCATCACACTCCTGACTTGTGCCTTGTAGATGGGGACAGGCTTTGGGGAGTCAGGAGGTCAGTTACTCAGCGCAGAATTCCCAGCCTCTGACCTGCCCTTGTAGCCACAGTATTTATGTGGCTAGTCCAGTTCAGTTTCGGGTCAATGGTGACCCCCAAGATGTTCATAGTGGGGGATTCAGTGATGGTAATGCCATTGACCATCAAGGGGAGATGGTTAGATTCTCTCTTGTTTGAGATGGTCATTGCCTGGCACTTGTGTGTGCGAATGTTACTTGCCACTTATCAGCCCAAGTCTGGATGTAGTCCAGGTCTTGCTGCATGTGAACACAGGCTGCTTCAGTATCTGAGGAGTCACGAATGGTGCTGAACATTGTGCAATCATCAGCAAACATCCCCACTTCTGACCTTATGATGGAGGGAAGGTCATTAATGAAGCAGCTGAAGATGGTTGGGCCTAGGACACTACCCTGAGGAACTCCTGCAGTCATGTCCTGGGACATGTCCTGATTGACCTCCAACAACCACAACCATCTTCCTTTGTGCTAGGCATGACTAACCAGCAGAGAGATTTCACCCTGATTCCCACTGACTGCACTTTTGCTAGGGCTCCTTGATGCCATACTTGGTCAGATGCTGCCTTAATGTCAAGGTCAGTCACTCTCTCCTCACCTTTGGTGTTCAGCTCTCCTGTCCATGTTTGGACCAAGGCTGTAATGAGGTCAGGAGCTGAGTGGCCCTGGCGGAACCCAAACTGAGCATCAGTGAACGGGTTATTGATGAGCGAGTGCTGCTTGATAGCACTGTCGACGACACCTTCCATCACTTTGCTGATGATTGAGAGTAGACTGATGGGGCAGTAATTGGATGGGTCGGTTTGTCCTGCTTTATGTGCACACGACATACCTGGACAATTTTCCACATTGCTGTGTAGATGCCAATGTTTTAGCTGTACTGGAACTGCTTGGCAAGGGACATGACAAGTTCTGGAGCATAGGTCTTCAGTACTATCGTTGTAAGAGCCACTAGCCTTTGCAGTATCTAGAGCCTTCAGCCGTTTCTTGATGTCACGTGGAGTGAATCGGATTGGCTGAAGACTGGCATCTATGATGCTGGGGACCACAGGAAGAGGCCGAGATGAATCATCCACTCGGCACTTCTAGCTGAAGATGGATGCAAATGCTTCAGCCTTGTCTTTTGCACTGATGTTCTGGGCTCCCCCATTGTAGAGGATGGGTATATTTGTGAGATTGCTTAATCTGTCTATTGTTGCTTCCGCTGTTTGGCATGCATGTAGTCCTGTGTTGAAGCTTCACCAGGCTGACACCTCATTTTGAGATATGCCTGGTGCTGCTCCTGGCATACCCTTCTAATCTCTTCATTGAACCAGGATTGGTCCCCCAGTTTGATGGTCATGGTAGAGTGGGGGTTATGCTGGGCCATGAGGTTACAGATTGTGGTTGTATACAATTCAGCTGCTGTTGATGACCCACAGCGTCTCATGGATGCTCAATTTTGAGTTGCTAGATCTGTTAGAAATCTATTGCATTTAGCTTGGTGGTAGTGCCACACAATACGATGGTGGGTACCCTTAGTGTGAAGACGGGACTTCGTCTCCACAAGGACTTTGCAGTGGTCACTCCTACCAATACTGTCATGGACAGATACATCTGTGACAGGTAGATTGGTGAATATGCGTTCAAATAGGTTTTTCCCTCTTGTTGGTTCCCTCAGCACCTGCCGCAGGCCCAGTCCAGCAGCTATGACCTTTAGGACTCGGCCAGCTCAGTCAGTAGTGGTGTTACTGAGCCTCTCTCGGAGATGGACGTTGAAGGCCCCCACCCAGCATACATTTTGTGTCCTTGCTACCCTTAGTGCTTCTTCCAATTGGTGTTCAACATGGAGGAGTACTGATTCATCAGCTGAGGGAGGACAGTAGGAGTAATCAACAGGCGTTTTCCTTGCCCATGTTTGACCTGCTGCCATGAGACATCATGGGGTCCAGGGTTAATGGTGAGGACTCTCAGGCCAACTCCCTGTATACCACTGTGCTGCCATTGGTGGGTCTGTCCTGCTGGTGGGACAGGACATACCCAGGAGTGGTGATGGCGGTGTCTGGGACATTGTCTGCAAGGTACGATTCGGTGATTATGACTATGTCAGGCAGTTGCTTGACTAGTCTGTGGGAGAACTCTCCCAATTTTGGCACAAGTCCCCAGATGTTAGTAAGGAGGACTTTGCAGGGTCAACAGAATGGGTTTGCCGTTGTTGTTTCCAGTGCCTAGGTTGATGCTGGGTGGTCCGTCCGGTTTCATTCCTTTGAAACATTTGCGGGTGCTCCTTCGCGGTGCTTCTTTTGTGTTAGGAGCTTGACTGGAGGCAGGTTGCTGATCAGGATGCCCTTTGTCTTTGGATGACTTGGGCAGCCATCCTCTGGGCGCCTGAGGCCTGGAGGGCCCCGGCTACCTCAGGGCCTCGTGCACCAGTGCAGGGCTGTCCTCAGACATCGTGGCTGCTGGAGCTGGACTCAACGGTGGAGGGGCTGAGGAGTCAGTGTCAACATTGGAATCACCCTGAGGGGGGACCCGAGATGTGGAGCGCTGGCTTACCTCTTTCTTCTTAAGGCTCGTAGGAACTTCGCTACTCTCCTGAGAAGGGCCAGTAGCTGAGACACTCTCCAAGCCCCTGGCCCCTCTCTTGCCTGGCCACTGCTGCATCCAGCTTATGGCCAAGGTGAGGGTTTGCAGTTCTGCGCACATCTGTGGAATGTGGCTCTCCATGAGGGTCGCAACCTCTCAATGGAGGAAGCCATACACTCATATGCCTGGGACATGGCAGCTGTCATGGCCTGGATGGATTTCCCCATTGGCCACTCAAAGTTGCGCATGGCCTGTGGCATCTCTGCCAGATGTTGCTTTACACCTCCCTGCAACTCCAGCATGCCCTGTGCTGTCGACACCAGAGGGTCATCATCAACCTGGGGTTCAGCATGGGCCTGGCCACCCACAGTCCTCTGACTGTCAGAGGCATTGCCTTTCTCAGCCTCAGCCAATTGTTCTGGCCATGTGGTCCTCTCACCAGCTTGTGACCCAGACTCTAAAGCCGAATGGATTCCCACCGAGCTGAGTGTATCTGCGCTGGTGGAAGGTGCAGGAGTGTCATGGGATGCTGCGTCCTCTGAGTTGTCTCTTCCTCAGAGGTGTTGGAAGTCTCCAGGGCCTCCAATGCTGACTCGGAGCGTCGCCCTGCAAGATACAATGTGAAGAGCACAATTTTAATTTTTATGGAACACATTTCATGAATAGGACAGCACTGTGTTCAAAAACAAAATGTTTTGAGTCATCATTGTGTTTGTCAAAGAGCTGTATGTTCACCCGGGTCCCCAAGCTCCACATGCTCCCTGGCTGCCAGCTAGCTCTAGGTACTCCTCCTCAGCCTGTGTTTGTTTTATTTTTAATTTTTATTTTATTTAGAGATACAGCACTGAAACAGGCCCTTCGGCCCACCGAGTCTGTGCCGACCATCAACCACCCATTTATACTAATCCTACCCTAATCCCATATTCCTACCACATCCCCACCTGTCCCTATATTCCCCTACCACCTACCTATACTAGGGGCAATTTATAATGGCCAATTTACCTATCTACCTGCAAGTCTTTGGCTGTGGGAGGAAACCAGAGCACCCGGAGGAAACCCACGCAGACACAGGGAGAACTTGCAAACTCCGCACAGGCAGTACCCAGAACTGAACCCGGGTCGCTGGAGCTGTGAGGCTGCGGTGCTAACCACTGCGCCACTGTGCCGCCCACTGTGTTAGCGGTCTAATATCTGGCACCCCTCCACCGGTCCTGGAGGCCTCCCTCGCATTGTGGGCCCTCTTCGCCTCGAAGAGCAAGGATGCAGATATTGAACATGCCATACAACAACATGACACATGTCACAACAGGGGTGCAAAACCAAAGGTGGGGGAAGCTCAGTGTGTAATACGGACTCAGCCTGTCATGTAGGTGCCATGCTCTGAGCTGCAAGTGAGGGTGAGTTCTTTCATATATGCAGTCACTCATGTGGCATCAATCCTCCCCGCCCGATCTCCCTGTCTTTGACATGGCAGTGGCACCCATGTGCCACTTTGTGTGGGGTCACCCAGGTCAAACGGAGCTGTACAACAAAGTGCCACTTACCTTTGCCAAGCGCATGAGATTGTTCATCCTCTTGCTCCACGGGATCCAGTCTCAGCAGGTGACCCCATGGCAGCTTATCTCCTCTGCAATCTCCATCCAGGTTTGCTTGGTCAGGTGGGAGGATCTCTTCTTACCATCCCTGGGGAAAAGGACTTCCCACCTTTTCCTTGCAGCCTGGATGAGAGTGAGCAGGGAGGCATCGCCGAACTGTGGGGCCACCCTTCCTTGCACCTCTGCCATCTCTGGTGCCTTGCAGGGGTAGTTCCTTGGCAGATGGGGCTCTTCAGACTGCTGGATGGTCAGATCCAGTGGCAAAGGTTTAAAAGTGGAGAAGGCTGTAGGTAGGGCTGGCTGCCATTTAATTATGGTGCCAGCACCTGCTGACTTGTCAGCTGATGCCATTCACGGCATTGTACAGCCCACCCCCTCCAGGAGATTTGGGGGGGTGGGCACTGACCCGGGCATGCTAATGAGCATTGCAGCAGCTCCACCGGACTTCCAATTTTTAAGCCCGCCACTGTGTGGGAAACTCACAGGGAGGTCGAGCGGGGAGGATTGAACCACATGAGTGTTCACTCATTGTAATTTTTCCCAGAGCGGCCAATTAATAACCAGAGGGCGGGCTCACCATCCAATTAAGGACAGCGGACAGGCTCTCGAATCTGGAGGGCTAATCAGAGGCCGTCCAGCTTGAAGGCAGCAGTAGGCTGTGATGGCTGTCAAGTAAGGGAGAGGGCGCTTAAAATGAAGGTGCCCCCCCCCCCTCCCAATTTTTTAAAGTTTAAACAAAAAATGATGTTTGCAGCCAAGCCACCACGATGGGGGTTGGGGGTGGGGTGGTGGTCGGGGGAACCCCTCGACAGGTTAACCTGCAACTGTTGCAGCACCCAGACAGGCAGGCTGGGTATCTAAGCCTAACTGGAGTGATGGCTCCCTCTCTGAAGCTAACCTGGCCTTTTCCGCCTACAGGAATCTGGCGGCCAACTGGAAAATCCCATTCGGCCTCCTTTAATCTGTATAAGTGGCCCTTAATGAGCTGGATCGGCTAGCTGCCGCGTGCAGAGGGTAAACCTGCCACCTGCCCTATCCCCTCTCTGTGAAAATAGCCAATTATAGTGCCTGCCCGCCCATCTCTGATACAAGCCCCACTGGGAGCTAAAAATCAAGCGCTATTTCGTCTACATAACAACAATGACTACAAAATAATTCATTGATGTGAAGCAATTTGGAATATCCTAAGATGCGAAAGGCATTATAAAATTACTGTACATTCTTTCTTTGTTTCTTGGTGTTGTTTTATTTCTCAGACTCTTGTTTGCTCTTGCTTTTGTTTTCTTTCTCATCCGCATATTTCTCGTAAGTTTCTCATTTAATGAAATATCAGAATTTTCAAACAGCATGTGGTAACAAGGTTTTAAAAAATTAAAATTCACAGAAGATTTTACATTCTCATTCCAAACAAGTGTGATTTTGTTTTTCAAAAAATTACTTTATTCATAAAGATTTGCAAAAAAATACATTACAAAACAGTTCAAATTTGACATTTTGGAAAGTACAATAGTGATCAGATTCCTTTGATACAGAAGATGAGATGCCTCACAACTCTTGCCATTCCATTTTATATGCAATGTAAATTTGCTTACATAGCAAAAATATTTTTGGTGCAGACAACCCAAGGGGTTTTACACGGGTTCCAGCCCCTCGGTTACACAGTGCCTTTTAACAAGTGTGATATTTCTTAAGGTCATAAGGTCACAAAATAATTAAGAATGAGGAAGACCATTTAGTTCCAATTAGTTCATTCATCCAGAAGCATCTTATAGTCCCCTCTTTTCAGCATCCAATTGTTTTTTAAATTCATTCAGGATTGTCACTCTCACCATTCTATTGGGAAGTCTATTTTGTGCTGATCACTCTGCGTGAAAAAGAACTTCCTAATATCATTCCTAAAATTACCTTTTACTTTGTGTCCTTGTTCTAATCTGACAATTTAAATTGCAAAGGAGCAGACTGCCATTTCTTGTTCTCAGTCATGTCTTCAGTCAGCAGTATGCCTGCTTTGCAGACTGTGCTAGTGTGCTTCACCAGGGAGACAGTGATAGAGTTGTGACACACCCTAGAGTCTGACTGGAATCAAACCCCAACATAGGGACAGCACTGCCAGTGGCATTCACAGTTATTATAGTCCTGAACCTTTATGCATCTGACTCACTCCAAATGCTACTTGGGACATACAAATCAGTCAATTTGCAGTTCACAAATGTATTGGCAGAGCAAGCAAATTTTGTGACTTTTTCCATGGGTATCCAGCAGCAAAATTAGACACCTGTGCATTTTTACACATGGCAGGATTCCTTAAGTCCAAGGCATTATTGATGGCATGCATGTGGGGCCATGGGTCCTTGCACATAATCTCATGACCTTCATGAACCACACAGACTTCCACTCAATCAACTTAGGGTCATAGAGTTATACAGCACAGAAACAGGCCCTTGGGCCCACCGTGTCCACGCTGGCCATCAAGTACCTCCAACTTGCAGGTCCTTTGCGGCTATCTAAACAGAATCTTGGAAATGAATGCTTGCTTCCTAGGCAGCAATCATGACTGACAATTTGTTTTAAGGCAATCACCGAGCTAGGATGATTTGACGGATAACAAAAAACTGCAAGGTGGCTCCTAGGAGATCTAGGCTACACTCTTGAGTGCTGCCTCTGTGAGACAACTATGAGTAGCAACAGGGCAGTTATAACAAGGCCCGCGCAGCCACTAGGATCACTATCAAACTCTTCTTTAGTACTTTAGATTCCTGAACAGATCAGAGAGCTGCTTGCATTTCATGGCAGACATTATCATTCTAATGTGCTGCAATATTCACAGCAAAAGAAGAATAAGCACATCAGGTGCTCAAAAGGGTACTTACCCTCAACCAAGAGCAAGAATTATAACACCCTTTTCATGTAGTATTTATTAAATTGCAGTTTTTTAAAATATGTTTTGATTTGGGTAAGTTGCAACTTCATACATACTTGCAATGTTATCCCTCCAGTTTTGTATCCTCTTGTATTGGGGTATTGCAGCTGCTGTTCTATAGTGCTGCCCCAAGACAAATTTGAAGAGCAGGAAGAGGTTCCTGCTGAAACTCCCTTGCAGACAACCAGATCCTTATGGTAGGCTCTCATTGTTAAAACCATCATCTAAATACCCCATCTGGCCAATATTTGAACAGGCCTCTCGATATGTGGACAAATGCACCTTCACTAATATAGGGCTTTGCATTTATTCAGTACCATGGATTTTATTCATTGCAAATGCTATTTACTTTATTTTATATCATATCAAGAAAATTCTCCCGATACAGGTGAAGTACAACTAAATGCAATGTACTACATGTGATTTGTGTATTTACTTATTGTTTGTTACTCCAGTGTTACCTTTCGTGAGTTGAGTGCTTTGGAAACTATCCTAGTGCTCCTTCTCGGGGCTTCCCAATTACAGGAATAAGTGAGATGGCTGGCTGCTGAGTGTCAGAGCTATTTCATGACCAGTGTAAAGAGGCGGAGGCCACTTCATCTTTGGGATGGAGGATGCAATGATCCTGCAATTGAATCCACTATGTTTGTTGCCGTGGTACTTACTTCCTGACATATTTAGAGTCATAGAGTCATATACAGCATAGAAGGTGGCCATTCAGCCCATCAAGTCCATGAAGGCTCTCCACGGAGCAATCCAGTCAGTCCCACTCCCAGTCCCAGCCCCATTTGATCCCTGTAGCCCTGCAAATTTCCTTCAAGTACTCATCCAATTTCCTTTTGAAATCAGTAATTGTCTCTCTTCCACCACCCTCTTGTTCCAAGTCATTACCACTTATTGCATAAAAACGTTCTTCCTTATATTCCCCCTGCATCTCTTGCCCAAAACCTTAAATCTGTGCCCGCTAGTCCTTGTACCAACAGCTAATAGAAACAGTTTTTCCTTGTCTAACTTATCTAAGCCTGTATTAACCTTGTAGACCTCTATCAAATCTCCTCTCAATCTCCTTTGCTCCAGGGAGAACAATCCCAGCTTTTCCAACCTAACCCTGTAACTAAAATCCCCCATCTCTGGAATGATTCTGGTAAATCTCCTCTGCACCCTTTCAAGGACCCTCACATCCTTCCTAAATTGTGGTGACCAGAACTGGATGCAATACTCTAGTTTATTACATTAGGCAGGCCTTGGGCATCCAAGGAATGTCTGATGTACTCCCAGAATTTTTCATTAGGGGCCACTCATTCTTCAGGCAAGAAATAAATGAATGGGAGATGAATTCATAGTATACAGTGCTATACATCCAGTCAGTTTCTAATATGTCATGTATAATTAGATTTGTAACTTGGAAGAAAAGTAGCAAAAGTGCAAAATACCACAAAAAGACAAGGTTTATCTGTTCAGAATAGCAACTTCTCTGGAAGTACCATACAGAATCATGGAATAATAGAGCACAGAAGGTGGCCATTCGGCTCATCATATCTGTGCCAGATATTTGAAAGTGCTCTCCAATTATTCCCACTCTCTTGCTCTTTCCCCATAGCTCTGCAATTTTTCTCTCCCTCAACTATTTATCCAATTTCCTTTTGAAAGTTATGACTGAATTTGCTTCCGCCACCCTTTTAGGCAGGGCATTCAGATCATTACAACTTGCAGTGTAAAGTTTAATTTCCTCATCTTGCCTCTGGCTCTTTTGTCCTCTGGTTAATCTGTGTCCTCGGATTACCAACTATTTTGCCACTCAAAGCAGTTTCTCCTTATCTACTCAATCAAAACCCTTTATGATTTTGAAGACCTCTGTCAAATCTCCCCTGAACCCCCTCTGCTCTAAAGAGAGCAGCCCCAGTTTCTCTAGTCTCTCCCTGTAACTGAAGACATTCATCCCTGGTACCATTCTAGTAACTCTCTGCTGCAGCCTCTCTAAGGCCTTGACATCCTTCCTAAAGTGTAGTGCAGACTATTACCACCTTTCTGAGTTTTGTGTCATCTGCAAACTTTGAAATGATGCTCTGTTTACCAAGTTATTTATATATATCAAAAAGAGCAGTGGTTCCAACACTAACACCTGGGGAACACCACTGCACTCTTCTTGCCATTCTGAAAAACAACCGCACACCGTCACTCTTTGTTTTTTTGTCCCTAAGCTAATTTTATATCCACACAGCCACTGTCCCTTTAATCCCATCGGCTTTAATTTTTCTAACAAGTCTATTATGTGATAATTCATCAAATGCCTTTTGGATGTCCAAATACGCAACATCAACTCTTAATGTGAGTGGATAGTTTGCCACAGTGACAGAAGGGAATTAGGAATTGAGAAATGCATGGTATTTAATTAACCCCTTGAGTTGTCAAGGATAAGAGTTACAGAGATTGGGTGAGCGAGGCCATGGAGAGGTTTGAAAACAAGGTTGAGAATATTAAAACCAAGGTTTCTGACGAACTTAGGTTTATGGAGGATGGAAGATGGGAGGCCAGGAGCATGGAGGAGTCCTGCTCCAACTTGGCGGAGGGCATGGCACAGAGTTTGCCCTTCCTGCAGCCTCTGCTCCATTTCCTGGCAGACCCAGAGGCACAGCCACGGCAGTGCCCCTGTCTAATGCAGGCTGTGGGCTGAATTTCATGGGTCCCCACAGACAGGTTCGGAGGTGGACAGGCTCATAGAATTGTGGTGTGAGGTGGGGGGCAGGGGGCAAAGGGCCCGCCACCTTCCTGTTGCACCTGAATTTAGTCAGGGGCGGGATAGGCCAATGATGGCTTTCCTGCCCAGAGGCCCATTGAGGCTCTTAGGTGGCCTATTACTGGCCACTTAAGGGCCTCTTCCTGCCGTCGCTGGGATTTAACCTGCAGCAGGTTGGCGGGGGTGGGGGGGGGTGGGATCCTCCACCATATGGGAAGGTTGTCCTGTAAAACAAAGTGACCTCCCTGCAGGCTTGAGGAGAGGGCCTTTCCTCTGTGAGCAATAGGGTAGGCGGTGGCGTAGTGGTATTATCACTGGACTAGTAACCCAGAGACCCATGGTATTTCTCTGGGCACATGGGTTCGAATCCCACCACAGCAGAAGGTGGAATTTGAATTTAATTAATAAATCTGGAATTAAAAGCTAGTCTAATGATGGCCATGAAACCATTGTCGATTGTTGTAAAAACCCATCTGGTTCACTAATGTCCTTTAGGGAAGGCTGGTCGCTCTGCATTACTGGCAATGCCACCAGGAGCAGTGGCCACTGCTGGCGGTGCAGGAGGCTGCAGTACCACGGAATGGAGAAAAGTGATGAAGACCCCTCAAGAGGTAAGAGGGATCAGGACCCGCGATGGGGTTGGTGTGGGGGTGTTCCTGTGGGGGGGGGGGGGGGTGGCGATTGCTGCCGGGGGGGCACTCTGGGGGGCCTAGATTGCGCCCAAAGGAGAGAACCCCCATGACCCCACTTGGATGTCACCAGGCTTTACTTGGCAGCGTCCGTGACGGTGGGTCCCTCTGCCTTCTACAAAATTGAGGTGGAGGTGGGAAGAGGCCCTTAAGTGGCCTCAATTGGCCTGGGGTGGGAAGGCCTCCCTAGCCCGGGCAAAATGACAGGGGTCCCAGACAACGTTGGTAATGGTGCCCCCTGCCATTTTGTTTGCCCCATCTCCACCTCTGTGCCCATCTGCAAGGGCAGCACAAGATTCTACCCAGTGCCAGAGTTTCCTTTACTTTACTGGGAAGTAATCTGCACTTTATTTTATAATTTATTTTACACTCTATAAACTATAGTGTAACATTATACTAGATATTTAATTCAGTGTCTTAAGAGGATTAATGTTAAGCTTCAGCAGGCAGCAAACTTGGTTTAATATCAAGACGACACTGTCATACTTAGAAAAAGTGATCTGACTCATACTGCACATTGACCTAAATGACTGTATGTTGGAAGACCAGTTACTAAACCATTTTGATTGATGTTCTGCCAACCAATCAGCAGCTTAAGTTTAAAAGGGGTCAGATCTAAAGGTTTCTATGTAGACCTAGGTGCATGACTTTCTGCGGTTGGTACATCCTTTATGACAGAATATGAAAATCAACAATTCCAGTGAGATCGGTGCTGCATGTTGCTGCACAGTGACTCTGTGCACATGTTGCAAAATTATTTTCCTCTTGAATAAGTAGCCACTTTTTATCAAGTTCAAAACCAGACAGAAGCTGAATAGGGGCAGGGTAATGATGTTTGATTTGATGCAGATTAATTTATTGACTAATAACTCTACAATATAAAACACTAAAATAATGGAGTTTAAAAACAATGTTTGGTTCTTGGTTTACATTTTAGAAACTCACAGGCAACCACACAAAGCCTAGACTGTCCCAGTCAAAATGGAATAGATTACAACCAAGACTTGGAGTTTCTTGCTAATTTGTGTCCAGTTCCATGTGCAATCTGGGTGCAAGCAAGTTAATCAGTGTAATAAATCACGGAAATTGGGCGTAAATGAGTTGCGCTCCTAACTACAATCGGCCAAAGTATCAGCTCATCTTTTAAGTGTGTCCATTGAAGCCTGGACCCTTAGGTATTCCTGCCCACAAAACTGGCCATGCGAGCAGTGCTGAGTTTCCTCCAACTGTGCTTGTTCAGGCAGGATATGGGGAGGGGGGGTTAATTTTGAATGAACTCAGGAGAGCTTGGTCAACCATTGGTGTAGTGGGGGTTGGGGTACTAATGCTGTCGCAGTATATAGGGATGCTGTATCTTTTATAAAGATATATTGAGAAAAAAACTTTCTTAGGCTGCAATTTGTGAAAGATGAATCGATAACCCTATATGAAGAAAGAAAGGAGAGGAAGTGGGGTTGCTGTTCAAACCCATTAATGGCTAATTACACTGTGACATTGATAAAGATATTGGGACAGTCTCCCTGTTTACTTTATCAGCAGAGATATGCTTTAGAGAGAAACTTCAAATAGCTTGAGTCAGGGGAGTTGACACAGTGAAAGTCAACTATAAAAGTTATTTTAGCATCAAATGTAATGAGAAGAAATTGTAAATTTCAGTGAAAAGTATGGCTTCGAATTAACTTATTTTAAATATTTTGAAACGTTACCTTTAAATGCAATTTGTGTTTGAAAGAAGAAACTAAAATAGTGGAAATGCGAGACTGAACAGCAACAATGGTCATTAGTAGCTCCGTGATGGTTTCCTGTGGTCTGGGCTTGGTAGCCTGTGTAAGACATCTCGAGGAAGACATCCCACACTGTTTGGGATTTTCTTCTCCCTGCTGCTCTCACATGCGTTAAGGTCTTCAGAAGAAGGAATTTTCCTCCACACAAGATCAGGTGGCAGGTTGTTCAACCTAAGAGCGAAGACCAAAGTACGGAAAGTCCTCATCAGGGAACTTCTCTTTGCTGACGATGCTGCTTTAACATCTCACACTGAAGAGTGTCTGCAGAGTCTCATCGACAGGTTTGCGGCTGCCTGCAATAAATTTGGCCTAACCATCAGCCTCAAGAAAACGAACATCATGGGACAGGACGTCAGAAATGCTCCATCCGTCAATATCGGCGACCACGCTCTGGAAGTGATTCAAGAGTTCACCTACCTAGGCTCAACTATCACCAGTAACCTGTCTCTAGATGCAGAAATCAACAAGCACATGGGAAACGCTTCCACTGCTATGTCCAGACTGGCCAAGAGTGTGTGGGAAAATGGCGCACTGACACGGAACACAAAAGTCCGAGTGTATCAGGCCTGTGTCCTCAGTACCTTGCTCTATGGCAGCGAGGCCTGGACAACGTATGTCAGCTAAGAGCGACATCTCAATTCATTCCATCTTCGCTGCCTCCAGAGAATCCTTGGCATCAGGTGGCAGGACCGTATCTCCAACACAGAAGTCCTTGAGGCGGCCAACATCCCCAGCGTATACACACTACTGAGTCAGCGGCGCTTGAGATGGCTTGGCCATGTGAGCCGCATGGAAGATGGCAGGATCCCCAAAGACACATTGTACAGCGAGCTTGCCACTGGTATCAGACCGACTGGCCGTACATGTCTCCGCTTTAAAGACGTCTGCAAACGCGACATGAAGTCTTGTGACATTGATCATAAGTCGTGGGAATCAGTTGCCAGCGATTGACAGAGCTGGCGGGCAGCCATAAAGGCGGGGCTAAAGCGTGGCGAGTCGAAGAGATTTAGCAGTTGGCAGGAAAAAAGACAGAAGCACAAGGGGAGAGCCAACTGTGTAACAGCCCCGACAACCAATTTTTTCTGCAGCACCTGTGGAAGAGTCTGTCACTCTAGAATTGGCCTTTATACCCACTCCAGGCGCTGCTCCACAAACCACTGACCACCTCCAGGCGCTTACCCATTGTCTCTCGAGACAAGGAGTCCAAAGAAGAAGATGGTTTCCTGTGGTCTGGGCTTGGTAGCCTGTGTAAGACATCTCGAGGAAGGAGGGTCACAAATGACCACTCACCAACACTTGTAGCTCATATGTTTGTGGTAGTGAATGCATCAAACTTCAGAATCATAGAATTCAAAATAGGACAGGAAATGGAGCACTGCTCTTTCCCTGGTCACTATCTGCAAGTGGGAAAATGCTTCTTATGCCCATGGGGTGGAGACAAAGAGACTATGAAAAGGGTAAGCGCAGAAGCAGTGAGACGCTATTGAGTAGGAAATCGTTTGAAAGCAGCAGAGGGCAACATCTGACCTCTAGCATTCTTGAACACTTTGTCGGGAGTAGTATTCCTAAATTGGGATGGTATTTGGACACAAATGTGTCAGGAAACAGCTGCATTAAAGGGGGGCAGTCTGACAAGGGATAATGATTAATGTTTGGATGCATGGAATTGTGTTATAGCATTCAGATATGTCCAGGTAGCTGGTAGGGATATGTCGCTTATGATCACAAAAAAAAACAGCTTACATACCATTTTAAACAAGAATGGGCTGTTTTTATTTTTAAAAGGGATGTTGATCAAGATGGAGTATTTTAAGAGAACAAAAGTGATGCCTGATAGGCCTGAGGACCAGGTGTTAATCTAATTTATTTTCGGAGAGCTTGAAGGGATTTGAATTTTTCCACTCCTTCCATTTTTATTTGAGGTTCTTCATACATGTCAGCTATCTGCATTTTATGTGAGAGCCAACACGTCAGATGCAGTATCCACTTGTCTGTATTTGCAGGTAAAAATCAGTGGGTTTAAACGTCCCATGTTCCATTGAGATTACAGAATGACCAACTCTGGCTCAATTGCAATGGACCTACTCTCCTCCCTTCCTCAATTCATCCCTCATCATTGGTCTCATTTCCTACCTGTTGCTATATGTGGGATTCAAACTCTGCTGCACACTGTGGGCAGGAATTCCTGACCTTGTAATAGTTGTGTGAGATGAGGAAACAGAAATCTAATAATGCAGGTTAAATCACAAAATTGGTTTACCAATAAAAGTGCCTTGTTGATCGATCAGTAGCAATTTCTGTTGCAGCATTTACACTCCAATTTAGTCTTGCTGTGAAGTGGTTTTGCTCTGCACTGATGCTAAGGTTATGTAAATCTGATGTTGATATGACCTTGGTGGATTTACACTACAATGTCTTAGCATTAGTGAAATGCGAAACAACTTTGTACTTGGCAACCTGTAAAATTATATTCAATAAATTTGTGGACTGGCAGACTGGCACCAGAAAATGTTCACAATATCATTAAAAAAAAACTCAACTGGTCCTTCAGGGAAGGGAACCTGCCAACCCTACATAGATATGACTCTAACTCAACACAATATAGTTGTCGCAATATCCTCAGGACAATTAGGGATGGGCAATAATTACTGAGCCATTAAAGAGCAAATGAAGAATAAAACTGATGTTATATTTAGAGTGTAAATATGGTCTAACTTTCCAACAAAATGTTGAAAAGAAATGAAATTTGTTTCTACTATAGACATACATTTAATGATATAAACTAAGATTAGCAAATCTATTTTTCTTAAATATGTTGCAACATTTAAAAGAGAAATTCAGGCTTATAATATGGAAAGTTATTGTGCATCCAATATTGTTAATATCTAATGGTTTATATATTTTTCATTACAATAGGTTATTGATGAAAATCTTTGCAAAGTATAGATCAGAGAAGTCAGTGACATGATAAAGGCAAATAAGTCATTATGCCAAATTACACTACCTAGAACACAGATGATTCTTGGAGCAGAATGATTGGGTTCAATAGTTGCCCAAAATGCTCTAGTAAAATAAACCAGCAAGGAAATTAGAAGACCTCATGGATGATAGAGGAAGTATCACAACAGGCTCAGTCTGATTGAGCACATTTAAATTGAAAAAATAACAATTCTTGATGATTCTGGAGAAATACTAGGTCTGATACAAAATATACATTTTTCTAAATAAACAGAATTGGATTTTGGTAAAAGAAAATGTATATCACATACTGACCTTTCCACAAAATATTCTTTGTCTCATTCAGTTTATGGGAATTTTTCTCGCCAAGGGTTTGTCCTGTCTTTGACTGTCCCTAGCCTAATTTAATACAGTTTTTACAATTAGTAGAGAAAGGAGATTTTTGTCCCATCATTCTGGGTGGAATTTGAATCCAGAGCTGAAACCATTCTTCATTTGTCAATTAGTAGGCCAGACCATTTGCGGGATGTAAGTGTTCCATGGGCCTTCATCATGTCCCTCACCAGGAAAATGATAAGAAATTGTGAGATTAAGAATTCAGTCAAAAGAAGTTTGTAATATTTCACATTTACCTGTTTCTCAAGTCTTCTGCAGACAGGTATTCCACTATGCTGCCCTTGCACCAGCAGAGCAAGATCTTCAAGAATTTCGAAACCATCCGGATAGATTTTAACCTTTACCGCTATTACCTTGGTGATGCAGATCGGCTGCGGGTTGATGTCCATGGAAAGGAAAATGGGACTGGGTGTGCAACGGGCAGCCAATCAACAACACCGAGTTAACTGCTTGCCGATGGAAGCTACAACCTACCCCATCATCTTTTCACCAATGGGGCCTGGGTTCAAATTCAGGCCAGGCTGATGGATTGAACATTGCTTTTCTCTACCACATGTTAAGGCTTTTAATTAATATAGTGTCTTTTGGTGTCTTGCATTGAAAGTGGAATAATGGGATCAACTAGACATGTACTAAACCTGAATTAGCCAGGTGACCAATGTGAACAGCCTTTTATGAAGTGGTGCACCAAATACTATTTCCTTCTTATTTGTTTTAAAGGACAAAGCATACAATTACATAGGGTATCCTATAAGAAGTCTTCAGGGAAGAATCCAATATCTTTGCTAAAAATCAAATTCAGAAAAAAAAATGTAGACTATAATTATATGGGATATGGCCTATGGGATGTGTCCCCAAAGACACATTGTACAGCGAGCTCGCCACTGGTATCAGACCCACCGGCCGTCCATGTCTCCGTTATAAAGACGTCTGCAAACGCGACATGAAATCGTGTGACATTGATCACAAGTCGTGGGAGTCAGTTGCCAGCATTCGCCAGAGCTGGCGGGCAGCCATAAAGACAGGGCTAAATTGTGGCGAGTCGAAGAGACTTAGTAGTTGGCAGGAAAAAAGACAGAGGCGCAAGGGGAGAGCCAACTGTGCAACAGCCCCAACAAACAAATTTCTCTGCAGCACCTGTGGAAGAGCCTGTCACTCCAGAATTGGCCTTTATAGCCACTCCAGGCGCTGCTTCACAAACCGCTGACCACCTCCAGGCGCGTATCCATTGTCTCTCGAGATAAGGAGGCCCAAAAGAAATGGCCTGTCAAATCTTTTCAACTGTAAAATGTAGAGCATACTTTGGATAGTAAATTTTATTCAAAGCAGAAATAGTTACAGAAGTGACATTTAACCCTGAAGAAGTAAATCTCACAAAATTACATCAATCAATTTCAATACATCAATCAATATAAATATCAGAGGAAGGTCTTTGTAAAAATAAGGGTACTAAATTGATTTCCATTTTTTTATTGATTATTATAGTAATGGAATTCCGAGGCACTGAGATGCATTTAAGAGAGGGAGAGGAATTTGCATTTGTGTAGCGTCTGTCATTACTTCAGGATATCACAAAGTGCTTCACAGCCAATGAAGTACTTTTGTTAATGTAGTTATTGTTGTAATGTAGAGACACTGTTGGACCATAGAGAGATACATGAGAAGATGCATCTCGGGAACACATATGCTCATAGTTATACAAGATCTTGTTATGCATCTAACAAGTTAAAGAGATTGAAATAGTATTAGAATAAGATAGCAAAAGCAAAACATGTAAGGATATATGACCAGTTTAAAAATATATTCATTACTCAAACTAATTTATTTTCTTTCCCACCACCTAATCCTTTCTTCTTTCCTCTGGAAGGCACTGACTTATGCTGCATATCAGCAGCCTTGCAAAATCCAACTCAGTCATTCAAGTGTGAGCCGAGACAATTAGAATCAATAGGTTTTTCATCTATACTTCAGCTCAGACTGATGAGATACATGTCTCTGTCTGCTGGCTCTTACTGTCCTATGTGAAATGAACTTTTGCAACTTCATGCAAAGCTCCTGGGGGTGGGTGGGGGGGGGGGGTTGGGGGGGAGGTGGGGGGGGGTGGAGGTAGTGGGGGTGGGGGGGGAGCGGTGGGGGAAATGCATCCACAGCACAAAACTGACAATTATTGTCGAACAGTTGGCAATTTCATTGAGAGGCCACAAATTGAAACAGAGAATTTCAATCGAATGCATATGGTGATGCTCTTTGAAGTAGGGACTAAAGAATTAACAACACATATAATGTTCTTAAGATAGAAAAATGTTCCTACATGCTTCACAGAAGCAAAAAAAGATGCCAAGCCAAGTAAAGAATTACTGGAGAGGTGGTGGGTTTTAAGGAGAGTCATAAGGGTGGAGACAGAAGTAGAGAGGTGAAGGGGTTTAGCGAGGCAATTCCAGAGTGTGGAGCAGAGGCTATATCTTCTGCTACCTATAATGATGGGGTGAAGGGAGGCCAAAGTCAGAAAATTGAAAGTTTTAGGAGACATTAAATGACACAAGGTTTCATGTTACAAGGCCAAAAGGAATGGTAATGGGAGAAGTAAAGAAACAAAAAATGTGTTGGAGGAGATGTGCGTAGCAGGATAGCTGCTGTCTGAACATAAAGTGAAGGAAAAAAGAGAGAAATGAGAGAAAAAAGCCAAACTTGCAAAGAATGGGACAGAGGTTATGATCTAAAATTGTTGAACAGAATGTTGAGTCCAGAAAGTTGTAAAGTGCCGAGTCAGTGCTGTTCCTCGAGCTTACATTAAGCTTCACTGGAACACTGCAGCAGGCCAAGGACAGAAAGGTCAGAGTGGGAGCAAGGTGGAGAATTAAAATGACAGGTGACTGGAAGCTCGGTGTCCCGCTTGTGAACTGAATGGAGATCATACGCAAAGCGGTCACCCAGTCTACGTTTGGTCTCCCCAATGAAGAGGAGACCACATTGTGAGCTGCAAATATCGTATAATAAATTGAAAGAAGTACAATTAAATCTCTGTCACCTGAATGGAGTGTTTTGGGTCCTGGAAATGAGAAGGGAGGACATGAAAGGGCAGGTGTTGCGTCTCCTGCGCTTGCATGGAAAAGAGCCATAGGAAAGAGGTGTTAAGAGGAGTGGACCAGGGTGTCACAGAGGGAACGGTCCCTTTGGAATGCTGAAAGGGAAGGGAGGGGAAGATGTGGTGGTGGCATCATGCTGGAGGTGGTGAAATGGAGGATGATCTGTTGAGTATGGAGGCTGTGGGGTGGAAGATAAGGACAAGGAGAACATTATCATGGTTCTAGAAGAGAGGAAGGG